>NC_056740.1:135411170-135603670 GCF_019279795.1 Protopterus annectens
TTTATTGTAAAATTGAGTAAGATAACCCTTAGACATACTGATGATGGCCTGATTATCCTCAGCTGATTATATTCATGAATTTACTCTTTTTCATAGTGGTAAAATTCAGTAAACTGACTAGCCCTAATGCAACTTGCAGACATCTTGCAATATGTCTGTCTGGCACCGATACTGCATTTCCTTTCCTGTTTGAGTGTAAGCCATGCTTAATGGGTAGCTAACAGTCTACATAAGTGTGTAATGACCTGCTTAAGAGAAAATAAATTCATTATATTTTTCTGGGTTTACTTCCGCTCATTAACTGCGGTGGTGGTGCTGCGGTAGCATTGTCATCTCATAGCAAGACGTTGTCCTGTTCGATTCTCAGCTAGAGCGTCTTCTGTATGGAGGCATACGTGAATGGGGTGTGCCTTCGTTGAAGGTTGCGCATCAGGGCTGGTAACCTGGTACGTAAAAATCCACTATCAATTATTAGCGGACCGGAGTTCCTCTGTGGCGACCCCTAACCAGGAAAAGTCGAAAGGCACAAACAAACAAACTTCCGCTCATTAATGCCTCTAAAAATAACAAGAGTTTATAATGCAAGTAATGCATGGGATGTTCTGAGTGTTTTATTCACTAGGTATACTTTGACTTGAAATATCTCCCTTTACTATTGGAGATGATTTCCATTTGTAATGTTCCTTTTTCTTCCTAGAACTTAATATTGTGACGTGGTCTGTGTTGCTGAGTAAAGCACAAAGCATGACCTTACCATCATTCTAGTGGCTACCACTGAAATTCATTGTTTATTAAGCTTTATTATAGGCAATTTTGGCTTTCTTATATCCCATTTTAGCATGCATTTAAGTATGATGTAATATGTAGTTAAATGCTTTCATTTCTACTTGTACTTTTCTAATGGAACTCAAGGTTGCACACCATAGAAAAAAACAGCATCTGCCACAGTTCTAACAGGCAAGAGTGTATCTACAGACTGCTTTCTAGCCACCTGTCTGCTTGTTGCAGCATTTTTGCATGGATTGTGATCTGCAATCAGGAAAGCAAATGTTTCACTAAGTGCTGCAGCACTTTTCCCAACAGCTGCTCAGGTCAGCTGTAAATCTTTTAGATGAAGCATAATTCTTGTAGCTACTTCTGGAATCTAAACCACTGAAAGTGCTGAATAAAATCAGAATATCAGCCTGCACTGATGTTTCTCGGCACTTGTAGTATTTGTTTCCTTTCAGTTGCTTATCTTGGAACTATTTCTACTCAGGAAAGAATCACTTAAGGCTTCCATTCACTTAGTAGGTCCATAATGTGATTCATGTGAAAAGTATACAGAAAGAAAAATAAATATAAAAAAAATTATCAGCATAATAAATCTGAATAGGATAAACTGACAAATTAGTTGAAAAGAAACTCAGAACAGCACATTGCCATGGTAAAATTAATTGCATCCAATGTCCACATTATTTTGAATTAAAACAAAAGGAGTTGTGCTTTATGTAATGACTGGCAAGTCCCATGCACCTGAAAGTAATTAGAATATTAGTCGTAAAGACAAGTAGTTTTACATAGGATAGTCTATATCAATTAGACTATCCTATGATAAACTAATCCATGGCAAATAAGGCACTTAGGGTTACCTTTTCTGTTTTTACACTTTTTAACCAGGTAGGCTCACTGTGCAAAAGGGATTTATATTGCGACAATGCCATAACCCTGTTTGGTAAAGTGACTTGCTCAAAGTTACACAGTGTGCAAACAGAAATCTTGCTAATCAAACTGAGGACTATGGAATGAAATTCATATGCAGTTCATGGACTTCAGCACTATATATTATACTTCTTGACTACCGTTGTGATCCTCCTACTAAGCATCTGCATTTCAATTCTTTATCCATGCTGAACTACTTAGAAATTGCTATCATGACTGAACACTGATTAATCAAAAAAGAGGAATTTTATACGCATCTTGTTGAATGCAAAGGCAGTGCTGCAAAATCTGTGAGTGGTTGGGAGCTCGAACTGTGATGCTTATAAACTGTGATGAATTAAATACACAACACTCACTGTATATGATATTGTAAACAATTATTACCTTTATTTCCACAGTCAAATCACGTAGGTTCAGTCAGACTTATAGCACATCTCTTTTCATGTGCAGGCATTCTTGCATCCTCTGTGACATACCCTTGGCAACTGGTTTCAATGCTATCACAAGAAGTATGCAAAGAAGGCTTTCTAATTTTGATAGGAATCATTTGATCTTTTGCAGTAAACACAAAAGCTGCAAAAAGGAACAGCTAGGATAATGCCACATGGCCATTTAATTCTAAATACATTATTTTTCTTCATCTTGATGACTTTTGAAAGATGTTGACCAAGAATGCTCTGCTTGATATATTTTATGATAATTAGAACACCACATCACAACTAACATGCTACTTTTAATATAAAAATTATATTGAAGCACCACTAAATGAATTGCAGCTTACAAGCTAGGCATGTGGTGGAACAGAGATTCAGAATACAACATATCTGCATTTAGGTGGAATAGTTTCACAGCACATTCAAGTGCTGTTTAATGTTAGCAGAAACTGAACAGCATTATCCCATGGCAGAAAAATGCAAAATGTGTTTTTCACCTGGTGTTAAACATCATTTCCATGCAGTCTTAGTATGTTTCCATGGAAACATTTGAAGGACACTTTTCCATGGGATAAAAAGCTCTTCTGCCAGATAATGTAATTCAGTAGCAGCTTAAGGAATTTCACTGAGAAACTTGTGTTGGCAGATTGGCTTTTCTGTATTAATCCCATTAGGAATGAATTTCACATTTTGTAAGTTTTGCTAGGAGTACTTTCTCAAAATATCTTCACATAAAGGAAATGAAGACTGAAACTGAATGATTATGGAGTACATATTTTTCACATTGTTAGTATTCATAAGGCAAGAACTACCTTAAATAAGCCCTCAGAAGTTGACTGCTGTTTTAACATTTAGCATTTGTTTTCATGTAGAAAACTCTTTGATCATGAATTCATAACTTTTTGCAAAAGGAGTGCATCATTCTTTCTTAGTACCCACTGACTGCATACCATCCCCCAAAAAATGACAATACCACACTACATTTTTAAGGTGTTAACAGAAACATTTACTAATATTTAGATTTTTTACAACTTATCTGTACATACGTTTCAGAAATTCAATTCCTGTACAATCGCGGGATGACGGTGGGCATGCTTAACATTTCTTATCTTGTAGAGCGTGCATTTCTCCCTTATTATACATGCTGTAATATTCCTGCAATGTCACCATTGATAGTCAGTTGCTGCTAACATAGTGAAATGTCTCAAAGCAGAATTTTTGCCCCTCTTTTTCCACTGTAATAGTTGCACTACTACCCTTTATCATCAAAGCATAGTCA
Organism: Protopterus annectens; assembly: GCF_019279795.1. NCBI lineage: Eukaryota > Metazoa > Chordata > Ceratodontiformes > Protopteridae > Protopterus > Protopterus annectens. The sequence goes on from NC_056740.1 coordinate 135,414,585, forward strand.
CAATGACAGTATATCACTTGATTTTTCCATTACTGGTTTTAATAACAGAAATATTTGCTAGTGTATCATAAACAACCATGCTCACTAGAAAACAGAACTAGTTTATTATGGCCGTTGATTTATTGCATGCTATTTCAGTAGCTATTAACTGAATCCTTGAGGTCAGTCAAGAATTATTTAAGTCAATATTATGTCAGATGAGTGTTGTGTAGTAGGTGCAGTTCTTTCCCTTACTCATATGAAAGGATAACAGACTGCTTTGACACCCACATATACCATGAGAAATGCCAAGAAACTATTAGAGGTCTGACATAACTTGTCCAGGCTTTTCCATGAGCTAGTCCCTCTCCAGGTCATTCTTTGCATGATCTGCAAATTAGGATTCAGCTATGCACTCATAATGCCCACCACAATGTTCATTTTCTTACATTTAGGTTCCACACCAATGGAGGCACCATGTAATTCACTCCAACATGGAGTGTCACTGTGTCTGCAGACTGAATCTTCCATCTTCAGCACTGGAATATCTCTTTCTCTCTGCATATCTGTGCTGCTGAATCACTAGGCTTCCTCCTTCACTTCTGGTAACCATGTGTTCACTGCTAGTTGCTGATGATCCATCCCTGCAGCCCGGTAGATGTAAGTCTGGCTGAAAATTGCTATACTGACTGGTGTCTGTCTTGACTGTGCTACACACAGAAACATCCATTGAAGTAATTTTCTTGAGCTCACCCTTGAAAATCAATTCACAGGATTGCAGAAACAGAGCAATTAAACATATTAAACATTTCCTCTATGTTACTGCTGTGGTCTTGTGCACTGGCTTGCTGAAACCATTCTTGTAACATTAGGATGCATATATGACCAAACACCATGTTCACAGCCATGTCCATATCAGCCTATCCACCACCTTCACACATTGCTGATCATGTCATGTCATGTGTATCCATATTCCAAGCAATGCCACTATGCTGCATTGCCATGGTCTGTTATTGACAGAATAGCTAAAAGATAATGTTTCAACCATGGATGTGGAAACAATATGTGGATTTGTTCCATCTGTCCTCCAGACAGCATTGCAGTTTATCAATGACATTGCTTTTGCATGTAGCACACACGTTATCAAGACTGATGCATTAGTGTTCACTGCATTCCCACTACTGAACTGCAGAGTCATGAAGTTACTATGTTCCACATTCAGCAGCCCATTTCACATCTGCATATTGTTCTGCCAACAACCATGAATACCACTAACCACATATAGACAGCTACAATGTGCTCAATTTTTGAGAGGGTCAACAACACTCTGAAAACTGTACCTCATGAAGAGTGACACCAACACTACTAAGTTCCACATAACTTTACAAAGATGTATCATAGGTCCTAACATGCACCACCCATGATGTGACAATCATCATATTGTGCCACAGCAACAATGTTATGTCCATGTGTTGGAAACCTGTCAGAACAATATCCTGATGTATGAACATTGCTCCAGTATACTAAAATGTAATATGCTGATGTTTGCCAGCTCCATCAAAGGAAATCATGCTGTTCTGACCATGTTTCTGGGCATGTGACATAGGTAGTCCAAGACTGAATTCCTCAATGTACTTCATCAACAGTACTCAAGCACAAGGGCAACGTTACTCCTGGTACCTGCCCAATGATGTTGCAGTGATATGTGGAGGTCTTGGCAGCTCTTCTTATTGCAGTACTGCCCCTTGGATTTCAGAGCTATGCAGTTTACATAGCTTAGACTGTACACTCCATCATGTGTTCACATGTCAACTACCCAGCACCAAGATCTTTACACCTAGGTCTATCCCTTGGCTGCTGTGCTTCCCCAGCTTTGGTGTACACACTTTATTTGCCCTGCCTGTTCGTAAGGCACTAACATTGTGGAACTGCCCTGTCCTGTTGGCCAGCTACCTCATCCCATCTCATAACAGTCTTCACCCTAAACTAAGGAAGTGATTCATATCACGCCCTGAGAAATAACCCCGCAAGGACGATAAAAAGGAAGATATTGCCCTGCCTGTTCGTAAGGCATTAACATTGTGGAACTGCCCTGTCCTGTTGGCCAGCTACCTCATCCCATTTCATAACAGTCATCACCCTAAACTAAGGAAGTGGTTCATATCATGCCCTGAGAAATAGCCCCGCAAGGACAATAAAAAGGAAGATAGTATGTGTTTTATAACTTCTGTCAATAAAAGCTGCACTGTATAAACTTTTGTAGGTTTTAAAGTACACCTTCCTGCTAGGGAGACCAACAGCCATAATCTTTCGATTTCTCTTCCTAGACCACCTTCCCTCCTACACCACTATAAATACCTAGTACCCCTTAGGTCCTCCTCTATTTCCAAAACCAGCTACCTCCTAAAGGAATCTATTGTAGCTATACAGCCTTTGGCCACTAAGTGGCACCTTATCCTAGATCTAGCATTCTGTCTACATATACATCATACACGAATATAGCACTCCTTGCTTGTAAAGTCATAGTCCCACTTCATTCCGCTATCACCTTCATCTGTACCAACTCAGCTACCCTCCCCCTTTCTCTACTTTCAAGACTAACACCTTCTACCCATTTCCACCTTCACTTACCTTAACCTCAGCTCTCCACTGATTGTTCTCCTAATGCTCACTACAAGGACTCACTCCTTCTATAGCTCTACCCGCTCCATTCGCCCTGCGGGCTCACTCTGCTCCCATACCCTGCCCCCAATTCTCACCCACCCCCAGTGCATCTACATTTATACACACTAACCACGCCCTCTATCCTTACAATCAATTACATCAACCAACCCCTTCAAGTGCTACAACCCACTTCCTACTACTCATTATCCAACTACATCCATCCCTGTATACTAACCTACGTATTTCTTCTACTATGCCACCTATCATTACCCTCACACACTTTAATCTCTTACTTCTACTATCAGTACTTCCTCTTTTAGCTGTACCCAATCGTCTTACATTTTATGAACACCTTAACCACCATCAATTTCATATCCCCACAAAACAAACCTTGACACCAGCACTTAACATCTCTTATAGCTATAATCAAACATCCCTTCCTCCAAACTATTTATCAGCCAAATTTCATAGACTCACTCATATCAGATACCACAGCACCAAAGCTAGAAAGCCTCTGAACCTTAAATGTAAAGCTTTACTTTTTAATCTATCAATACAAGTCCACTCCCTAATTGATGGGGACATACACCCAAACCCTGGCCCAAACCATACAACTACCACACAGCCTTCCACACCAACCTCTACTAATGCACATCTGATCACTAAACCTCCTAACTCTCTCCTAATAGCTCACCTCAATATTTGAAGCATTAATAATAAAGTTGCCCACCTACATGCCCTCATGGATGTACATTCATTCAACATCCTCTGTCTCTCTGAAACATGGCTAAAGCCAACAATACAAGACACAACTGTCATCCCCCCAGGTTATAGTATCCTCAGACTGGACCGTAACTACAAGAAAGGAGGAGGAGTAGCTATTTTATATAAATCTGAATTACAAGTTACTGCCATAAACTCTAAACCTCCTCTGACTAGTAATGCTGAAATTCTCATCTCCAAAATTCAACTCAACAAATGTAAATCCATTTACATAATCTGTATCTACCTTCCGCCAGGCAACAATATTAACACCTTAGAGGCTATCTTAAGTTGGATATCCTCCACCTACCCACAAGAAACCATAAATCTTGGGGACTTTAACATAAACTGGTGGAGTTGCACATCTGATCAGCCTACTACCCATATCAACCTACATGGTTTCAAGCAAACCATTATATCCACCACTAGAACCAACAAACATAATAGCAATGACAGCACCCTAGATTGGATTCTTACAAATAGTGATAACCAATCTTATGAAGTAGGGACACTCCCTGAAGATATAAGTGATCACTCTCTCACCTATTTAATCAGATATAAGACTGACATTCCAAACCCAGCCATTTATAAGAAAATAAGGTCCACCAAACATTTCAACCCCGACAACCTTCAAAGAGAACTCAAAGTTTGTGACTGGTCACCCTTGAAAAACCTGCCATTAGATGATGCTGTTCAATACTTCAACACCAAATTTTTAACCATACTGGATTGTCATGCCCCAACATGAACAATACGAACTAGGGCCAAACCAGCCCCCTGGCTCTCCAAAACTACCAAACAAAAAATCCTCCAGAGAAACAAACTCTGGGCTATCTGGCATACAACCAAAAACCCAACAGATCAAATTAAGTTCTGACAACTAAGAAATGAAACTAAAAAAGCAATATTGTCAGATAAAAGAAACTTTTACTGCCAGCTACAACAAACCCACCAAAATAAACTTCAAAAATTCTGGTCCGGCATAAATAAACTATTGCACCCAGGTCACACTATTACTCCCACCCCCTCAGGTTCCAATCTCAACAGCCCTATCCAAATTGCCAATTCCTTTAACACTTTCTTCACAGACACTATTCAATCTTTAGCCAAACAGTTATCTCCTGACACTACATCTGCTGCTAACTCCATCCCTAACAACCCCCCATTATTTCAATTCAAACCAGTTCCAACATCCCTTATCTGCACCCTCACTCAGAAACTCAAACCCACAACCCTTGCTGCAGATCTACTACCTGCAGAATACCTACAAAAAACCTCCAAAGCCATAGCCTACCCCATATCCATTCTCATTAACAAAACTATTTCAGAAGGTACTATTCCATCAATCTGGAAAATCTCACATATCATCCCCCTGCACAAAGGTGGGAATTCCAAAGAGCTTTCTAACTACAGGCCTATAGCAATTCTATCCCCACTAGCAAAAATCATGGAGAAGTGCATTCACAAACAACTATTAAACCACCTACTAGAGAACAACCTACTGGCTACCTGCCAACATGGTTTCAGACCATTTCATAGTACCTCTTATGCTCTCTTATCCTTCACTGACTGCATTCATAAATATTGTAATAATAATACTGTATCCTCAGCCCTCTTCATTGATCTTTCAAAAGCCTTTGACATGGTTAACCACCAACTACTCATAAACACACTAAGAAACTTCTCACTTGATCCACTTGCCATACAATGGTTCCAGTCTTATTTAAATAACAGGCAACAGGCTGTATTATAGGAGAATAACCTATCTTCCCATCTCCCAATTACCCTTGGCGTTCCTCAAGGCTCCATATTGGGTCCTCTCCTCTTTTTTATTTTTACTAATAACCTACACTCTGTATTACCCCAAGCTACCTGTATCCAATATGCAGATGATTCAACACTCATATGTTCAGCCTCTTCTCTATCACAACTTCAATCCCTAACCCAACATGTGTTTAGCACTGTTGAAAACTGGCTTCTTCACCGCTGTCTCATCCTCAACCCAAACAAAACAAAAATGCTACTATTTACTCCCACACGCAGAGCCACTCCACTGCATTTCACTGTTACATCTAGCAATGGTACTATAATTACTCCTGATTCCACCATAAAACTACTTGGAGTACTAATTGATAACAACCTCACCTTTGAACCCCACATTAACAACACTATAAAAACAGTAAACAAGAAACTAGGTTCCCTCTACAGGATCAAACCATTTCTAACTCCACTAGCCAGGACCACCATTGCCCGTACCCACTTAATCTCAACCCTACTATGCGCTTGCCCTATCTACACAAGACTATGCAAAAGCAATCTGAACAAGCTAGCCAGTTCATACAACAACATTGCTAGATTTGCAACTAGTTCCACCTATAGAACCCATCATTGCAATAATCTGAATCAACTAGGATGGTTAGAATTGTCAAATCTTATTCTGTTCAACCAACTAACTATTGCCCATAAGATATTGCATCATCCTACAAATACTCCTAAACTTACTAACTTAATCTCCCCCTACTTTAACCTGAAGACCCTGGGCTCATCTAATAAAATACTGGTAAACACAAGTAAAACCAATAATCTAGCTGGAGACTCTCTGTTCTCTAACACAGGGGGAAAATCTGGAACTCCCTCCCAAATGACCTAACCTCCCTACCCTCAACTACCTTATTTAAAACCAAACTCAAGCCATACCTTAAATCACAATGGCTGTGTCCCTGTGTTAACCCAGACTAACTCCCTTGTCACTGGACACTAATGTCCTCATCCACTTTAACTCAATGATCTTTTACTAACAATATAGTGTGTTAACTATTTTAGTGTAATATTGACCTATTTCACATACCTCATATATTATTGTCAGTATATCTATACCCAATTTGCAAGTAAGATTGTGTTTCTTAATTACTCAGAAGCTAAAAATGTAATTTACTAATATGTACTTGACATTGTCCTTATTGTCTTTTATCCCTTACTAATAGGCTTTAATGTAATGTAATGTACTATTCGTACTTGCCAAATCATGGTAATGTACCTATGAATTTGTATTTTGTTTTTTTTTTCTATTCTAATGTGTGGAGCTTTTCTCCCCGGGCCTCCACTGAAAATGGACATAAATCCAATTGGACCAGCCCGGTCAACAAATGTAAAATAAATAAATAAAATAAATAAATCACAAAACAGTGAACATACACAAGTATATTACTTCCAAATCAGAGTACAGCAAACAGCATGTAAAGAACCACACAACTTGGTGGGTTTAATCACACTGCCAACTTTAGTTCTCTTGTGTTGTGCACTAACACTCAGCATGCACAACTTACTTAACATGACAACTTACTACACTGGCAAAAAAGTAGCAGTGCATCAGCAAAACAATGGTCTAGTACAGAAAGATTTCTGACCTGCATGGATCTTTTGTCACTGAATAACAATGTTGTTGTTTTTAAGTGCAGTATACAACTTCAATGCAGCCCAAGCATGTTGATCAAACTTGATGTATTCATCAGTGGAGTAACCTAACTAATAAAATGGCTCTGACACAATAAAAAAGACCTATATTTCCACTATACCCATGGATACACCTATGGCAGTGCAGATGGCAAATTAAGTGTAGGCCACTTATGCTTGCACTGCACAGCACCATGTGTCATCTTTTGCAAAATGAATATGCAGGAGGACGAAAATCCATTTTGGTGGCAGTTTAACAGCTGCCTATAATATAGTTACTCTGTGTAAGTGCAATATTCAGGGTTGTACATTCAGCATAAATCATTTCAGTAAGCAGGGAAATATGAACCTTCTATGAATATTAAAGAAAGCCATAGTCATTTACCAATAACAAAATGTGCTTTCCTCTGTATAGCACACTTTGCTTCACTGACATTGCAGGGAGCATTGTACTACTAGCATGCAGAAAAAATATGTTGACAAGTTCAGGGCATGTAACTCACCCATATGTTTCTGTGGCAAGAGGTACTTTTATATTCAGTTAGGATTGTCTTTTGTGTTGTGTAGAGCACATGACTCATCCAGCTCTCTTTTTAGGACAATAATACACAAAAACTCATGTAAGGTGTAGACCATTATGTGTATTGTAAGTAATCAGCCATTGTAGCTAGACAGCAGATGCATATAAGTTACTGAGCATGTGCAAGATCAGTGCCATTTTTATATGGTCAGCCAGAGTGAATGCAGGCATGAATTGAGATGCGCAAGCAAGTGTGTTTGAAGTAATGTGTAAATCAGTTAGCTAAAGCACATGTTCCAGCTACAGTTCCTGATGTGTTTATGTACAATAAATATCTTGAACCCATACAATGCTTTATCGTCTCTTTTGAATGCATGAGACAAGTGACATGGTGTCAGAATGGGATCCAAAGTTGAAGCAACACACAAGACATGAGGCATGCAGTTAAAAGTGAAGGAATATACAGGAGTGAACTCACAAACAGGTAAATGATTACTCAAAGGTACTTAAATTTGTTTAAATGATTTTTCACTCACTGAATGTGCGGCAAAGCATTCAAAATGTTCAAAATAATTACCAGGATAAATGAACTGTCTGAAATTGTGACATACTTATAGAAATATTCCAAATGATTACAGAAATGTTTAAAACACTTCAGAAATTCTTTAAAATGTATGAAACGGCTAAAATGACCACATTTCTTTCCAAAGTACTACTTTTTTACATTAACTAAAGCTATTTGAGGTATTTGAAATTTCTGGAATGTTTGCAGTGTTTGCAGTGTTAAAGTGAAGTCTTTTCAAAGAGATTGTTCTGCAGTTTAGCATAATTACAAGTACCTTGTTTAACGCATTTTATTGTTAATATTGCTGAGAACTGACGACTGTTGAGCAAGAATATGATATTTTCATACAAGCTGCATTTTCTGATAAAGAAGCACATACCTTAAAAGCATTCATACTTCTTCATTCAGCTGGCTCAGAAGCCATTGAGAGGGAATGGTCATTTGTGTATGAACCTGCTGTGTATGCAGGGGAAGGGGAGAACCACCATATTGTGATACAGGCTGAAACACAGGATGACCCTGAATGCTTACAATGTAAATTTAGAGAAATGTGTAATGTTAAAACAAATATTACAATGGAAAGGCACATATTTTACATAAGAAGTCAAAAGCCTGGTGAAACTATAGCAGCTTATATTACTGAATTGAGAAATAAAGCAAAAACGTGCATATCTGGTGATTTATGAGATGAGTTGATAAAAGACAAACTTGTTTGTGGTGTTAATAATGATGCAGTGAGAAAGAGTTTTCTTCAAGACAATGATTTAACATTGAGCAAAGCCATAGAGATTGGTCAAATATATCAGCTTACAGAGAAGCACATGAATATGCTTACAAATGTCTATCAGTGTTAATGTTGATAATGTACAACAGAAAGCTAAGATAAGAAAGAGATATAAGCTGATGGATGTGGCAGTATCCAAGTTCAACCATAAATTGAATGAGGCTCCCGCACCTAATCTTGTTGCTGGTTGTTGTAATTGTGGGTGCAGCCATGAACCTAAATGAGAGAAGTACTTAGCTTTTGGTCAGCAATGTCACAAATGTAAAAAGTGGAATCATTTCAAAAGGCTTTGCAGTCTAAAGTGGCAAAATCTTTTAATAAAAGAGAACATCCAAAGAAGCAAGTAGATCGGATAGAAAGCTGTGAACAGGCTTTCTATGTTGATGGTGTCTCTGTGACTGATGAAACTGTTAATGCAGTAGACTATCAGTTGTTGGAAGCAAAGTGTGAAATATTGTGTACTTTTCAGATTAATGGAAAATCTGTAGAGCTTAAAGCAGATACTAGATCCAAGTGCAATGTTATATCAGCACAAATGTTTGCTAAAGTAAGAGCTGATGAGAAACTTGATTCAGCAAAGTGTGCAAAACTAGTTGCTTATGGGGGGGGTGAAGAGATCCAAACTGATGGTGCAGTAGTTCTCACATGTCATTCTGCTGGGAACAGCTTTGACTCGCAGTTTTATGTAGTCAAATGACACGTGCAGTCACTGTTAGTCCTCAAAGACAGTTTGAGAATGAGACTGATTGCATTTAATAAGGTCTGCCATATAAGTGTGAACAACCACAACAGTTTTACACAGAATATTTTTAGTGAATATGCTGATATTTTCAAAGATGAGCTTGGCAAACTACCAATCACATATTCCATGAAGTTAAAGCATGAGGTAAGCCCAGTTGTCAGACCAAGGTACAGATTCTTAAGAATTCCATTTGGGATAAATTCTGCTAATGAAGTATTTCAATGTGAGAAGGATCAATTTTTTTTCTGGTTATCCATGAGATATCATAGAAGGTGACATTATTGTAGGGGGCAATGGCATATTCGAAGATGATAGAAATGTCATAAAGTTCTAGACTGTGCATGTGAAGTCAGTCTTAAACTGAATCCTCAGAAATGTAAATTCCAGCTGACAGAAATTACTTATGGGATCATAGGATCATAGGAGATTACTAGGCTAATGACCCTCAGGCCTTTACAAGCCTAGCCAAGAATTTATCCCAAAAAAAGAAACCTCAGTCAGCACCTATCACCCCTGTCAGTGAGAGACAGAGGTGGAACCCCTGGGAGAAATTTGTGGTTTCCCATCCACTTATCAAGGTTGCACTTGAAGAGGGTCAGCGAGGTACTCTATTTGACATGTATGGGAAGTCTATTCCAGAGATGGGTCAGCCTCTGGGAGACAAACCTGTCTCTCCAGCAGGTTTGGTTGATGTTGCATATTAGATTTAGGATTTTTGAGTGAGTAATGCGCGAGGAGTTAGACTTACAGATATGGAGCATCTCTTGTAGGTCAGGGTCCGATATTACCTTGTAGGTGAGACACAGATCACCTCTGAACGATCTGTATGATACTGAGTAGAGTGATAGTGATTTGAGCTTGTCCACATAGGAGAGGTGTTGGAGGCCATGGATTCTCTTTGTGAGGTATTTATGTGGCCTTTCCAGTTGGTGCAGTTGTTTGAAGAGGTACATATCAAATGGGCAGTTATACTCAATTATTGGCCTAATAAGGGAGGAGTACAGAGAGTTAATAACCTCCTCTTTTCTGGATACAATCCCTTTACTTATGAGATGAATCAAGTAAAAGACTTTTATGATCACTGTCGCTACATGATGATCAAACATGAGATTGTTGTCAACCTGAGTACCCAGGTCTCTCACCACAGGTTGTGTGCTTAGGGGTTTGCCGTTGATGTGGTAATCAGTAGGGGCCGTGTTTTTGCCAAATGGTAAGATTATGCATTTGTTTTGTGTTTAACTTAAGGCCATGACTTTGGCAGCAGTCATTTGTTGTTGTGAGACCCTCTTGCAGTATGTTAACATCATTTGGGGAGTCAATGGCAGCCCCCAACTTACAGTCAACTGCAAGCATGGTCAGCCACAGGCCTTTTGTCTTTGCCTGGACCTCTGAGAAGTACATGCAAAACAGCAGGGGTCCCGGAAAATATCCCTGGGGAACACCACTAGTGACAGGTCTGCTGTCGGATATGGAGGCACCAATTTTGACCTTGTGGGTCCTATCAGAGAGCCATTTGGCCACCCACCTGATAAGATAGGGGTTTACCCCAAGTTGTGTTAGTTTTTTGATGATGCCCCAGTGGGGGATTGTGTCAAAAGCCTTGGCCTAGTCAAGGCAAGCTGTATGTATTGACTTTCCCTCATCCAGGGCCTTGGTGTGACAGTCTCAGAGAAGTCAATCAGGTTCAACAGGCAAGATATGCCCTTGATGAATCCAAACTTTGTGTTCAAGTGCTTGGATATTTCCTATGTCCTTGTTTATGAGATCCATAATAATATGCTCCATGGCTTTACAAATCAGACTTGTCAAGCTAATGGGGCGAGAGTTTCCAGGGTCAGTAGTGGCACCACCTTTGTGCAAGGGGATGACAATGGAAGATCTCCACTCTACTAGAATGAAGCCTGTACTTTGGCTGTGGTTGAATAGAGTGCTCAATGATGAAGCCAGTTCTTGCTGGAGATGGTGCAGAATACAGCCTGGGATACTATCAGGTCCCATGGAAGCTGTGTTCTTTGTCCTGTATAGGGCCTATAACATTTGATCTATGGAAATGTGAGGTGTGGGACAAGTATTTAGGGATGTTGAACAGGCTTTTGGGGGAGATGGAGTATGAGGTTTGCACTGAGTCTTTCTGCTAGCAGGTTGGCTAAGTCAACAGGATCAGTGTAATTGGTACCGTTAAGTACTAATTTGGAGCAAACCTGGGCTTTACCATGGATGTTCTTGACATAACTGAAGAAGGCTTTGTGGTTTCCCTTTGTTTTGGAGGCTAGTTTCAATTCATAATTGGCTTTGGAGGTTTTCACTAATGATCTAATCTACTTGTTGAGGCTGAGGAGGGTGTTTTTCCAGTTTGGAATGTGTTCCTTTTTGCCACTGGACAACAGTTTCTTCCTTTTTTGTAAAGCCTTTTGATACAGGATGTCCACCAGGCAGGTTTGTGTCTCCTTGGGGAGCAGGTTTTATTTCTATTGGGTATGGCTGAGTCCATGCAGTTGTACAGGTGCTTGTATACTGCATTGGCATACTGTTCATCATAGTTGTCTGCATCCTCTGAGGTGGGGTGGTGGTGTGAAGCTACTGATACCCTCACTTAGAAGGTTGTAGTCAGCTTTTGAGAAGCTTTTTAACCTGGTTATGACTGGGGAGGTTCAGTGGGATAGAAACTTTGAATGAGACAGACTGATGAGCTGATCTCACCAGGGAAATACATATTAAGGGAGTGGTGCAGTGGTTACCCATGTTGGTGAGAACCAAGTCCAGAATGTTATCTTCCCTTGTCGGGGATGAGACAAGCTGGTCTAGTGTGTTAGAACTGATGAATTTAAGGAATCATTGGGTGAGTGCATTAGTGCAGGAATAGTTCTCCCGGTCTTTGGTGGGGTAGTTGAAGTCACCAAAGATCAGGATGTTAGGAGGTACCTTGATGGAGTCAAGTAGGTCCAGGTAGAAAGACTAGGTGTCCCGAGTCATGGAGGGGGGTCTGTAGCTGTCTATAACTTGGAGAGGTGTTTTGCCAACTGTCAGTTGCACCTGGAGTAATTCCAGTGCATTATGCTGTTAAACCAATCTGGAGGTGTGTCTGTCCTTAATGAAGATAGTGGTTCCACCACCCTTAGTTTTCCTGACCTCATTTTGGGGTTGGAATGTGTGGAATGAGGTATAGCCTGGCAAGGCAGCCAGTCTTGAACCAAGCCCTGAACCAAGTTTCCATGACCACACAGATATCGGCATCCTCCAGTACGAGGAGAGCCTCCATTGACTGCATTTTCAGGTTAAGGCTCCTAGTGTTAAGCAGCATACCTTCAATTTGCTTTTTGACAGATCTTTTATGTTAGAAGATTTGTCTTTTGGACATAGCCTAAAAAAACACAATGGGGGAGGCAAAAGCCTTGGCCAGGATCCAGAATCCCAGGGGTGAGAAGTGGAGGTCATTTCTGGCAAAGCATTGAGGCTTGTCAACTATGTCATCTCAGGCAGACAGATACTGGATCCCCTTGGATAGACACCAGAAACTAAGCCAATATGGGTCATTTATTTACCAGTTCTAGTGTACAACCAGGTCCATCTAAGCAAGCAACAATTCTTGAGATGCCAGTTCCAGAGAATGTCACATCCTTACAATGTTTTCTTGGTATGGACAACTATTTAGGGAAGCTCATTCCAGACATGAGTGAGCTTTCAGCACCATTATGTGAGTTGACAAACAAAAATGTAAACTGGTCCTGGTTGGAACAACATCAAGGAGCATTTGAAGTTTTGAAACAGAAAATTGCCAGTCCACCCACAATGAGATATTATGATCTTCACAAACCAGTAACTGTTTCACATGATGCTTCAAAGTATAGTCTTGGTGCAGCATGTCCTCAAGAAGACATTCTAGTAGCCTATGCATACAGAACTTTAACCCAAAGTGAGATGCAGTATGTGCAAATTGAAAAATAACTTTTGGCAATAGTGTTCCCATGTTTGAAGTTCATTGATTATTTTTATGGCAAACCTGTTCAAATGAAGAGTGATCACCAAGCTCTAGTGACAATTCTGAAAAAGCCAATACATTCAGCCCTAGCATGCCTGCAACACATGATATTAAAATTGCAAAAGTACGATTTCCATATTGTTTATAAAAAAAGCGAATATCTATAGCTCAGCGATACTTTGTCAAGAGCACCCAGACCGACAGCAGAACAGCATGACAATGAGAAAGCAGACCTTGAAGTCATAGAAGTCAAAAATGTTTTCATATCACCTCTTGATGAACTCAGAAATCACACAGCTTCAGACCCAGTTCTCCAGAAGCTGAAACATGTTATCAGTCAAAGATGGTCAGTGCGACCAACTAGTCTACCACTTGACATACAGAAGTATTTTCCCTATAGACATGAGCTCATGAGGGAAGATGGAATCATCATGAAAGGTCCTAAAGTGGTAATTCCTTCAGTGTTACAACAGGAGTATATACAGATTTTGCATTATGGTGTCCCTGCTACTGGTTCAACCAAAAGAAGTGCAAGAGGCATAGTAGTATGGCCTTCTACGTCAAAAGATGTAGTGAAGGAAACACTATCATTTTCTATTTGCAATAGTACTAAATTGCACCAACAAAAAGAACCAATTCAGCTAAATGAGATGATTCCTGAACTACCATGGTCAACAGTTACTACTGATATTTTCAGATGGAATGGTCAACATTATTTAGTGTTAGTAGAGTCTTGCTTGAATTGGTTTGAAATGTACCTTTTTGCAAATTTAACATCCAGCACTGTCATTACAAAACCGAAGAGAGATTTTTCTGTTCATGGTAGTCTACACAAAGTTGTATCTGACAATGGTGCACAGTTTACAAGTCAGCAATTCAAGAAATGTGCTGAGTGTTGGTACTTTGTCCATGTTACTAATAGTCCTGAGTATCCACAGTCCAATGGATTAGCTGAGGATGCAGTTCAATGTGGAAAATGTTTGTTAGGGAAAGCCAAGAGAGATGACACTGATGTTTTTCTTAACTTACTCAATCTCAGAAATATTACTAGAGATAACTTGCTACCTGCTCAGAGATTAATGTCCAGCCAGACAAGAACATCCTTGTCGATTAATAAGCAATTATTGACTCCAAATGCAAAGAGTGGTCAAGACTCAACTTTTGAAAAAACGTCAGTCACAAAAGTTGTACTATAATAAATCCAGCAAACCTCTTAGACCATTAAGACAATGAGAGATCATGAGAATGCAAACATCTAAAGGGTATGTCCGAGTGGGAATTGTCAAAAATATTTGTGAAGAACCAAGATCTTACTTCATACAATCTGAAGGAATGGATTTCAGAAGGAATCGACGACATATACTTCCAGTCTCTGAATCAGTGACACAGCAGAATGCCTGTCCCAGAGACTGTATTTCTCAGAGTGGACCCTACACTTATTCAAATTCCAGAGGACAGCGTACTTTCTTTAAATAATCCTGATGTAATCCCCAAAGTTTCAATTGAGAAAGAATCCCCAGAGACTGTCACTGTTGCTAAACCCAGTCAAAGTTTTTATGTGACCAAATCAGGTAGAATCTCCAGACCCACTCCGAAATACACAGTGACTTGGACTTGAATTCTGATTTGTTGTTAAATGTTGATGTGATATCTAGAATGGAAAATGTCTTGTTCTCCTATTTCATGTTGAACAAATCAAAGAGGGAGGATGTAGATCATTGTGTGTATTATACCTAGTCAGCCACTGTAGCTAGATAGTACTTGCATGCAAGTTACTGAGCAAGCGCAAGATCAGTGCCATTTTGTACAGTCAGCCAGAGTGAATGCAGGCATAAACGGAGTGGCACATGTGAGTGTGTTTGAAGTAATGAGTGAATAATTTAGCTTAACTACATATCAAGTTACAGTTCCTGACGTGTTTATGTACAATAAATATTTTATAGGTTCATAGGTTCATACTAGGCTATCTGCCCTAGGGCATTTACAAGCCTAGCCAGAGTGTGTTTGGCTTTCGCCACCCATTTTAAATGAATTTTGCTATGCCCTTTTTTGAGGTTAGTACACTGTGCCTCTGTCTAACAGTGACACAGAAGTAATACCCGGAGTAAATCTATGATCTCCCATCCACTCATCAAGATTCCCCTTGAAGAGAGTCAATGAGGGAGTCTGCCTAACCTGGACTGGGATTTTATTCCAGAGTGAAGGGAGCCTCTGGGTTATGAATCTGTCCCTCCAGCATGTCCTATTTATTTCAGTGCTGAGGTTCAAGTCTCTCGAGCGCGTAGCTCGATGGGATTTGGATTTTCTGAGGTGTAGCATGTCCATTAATTCCGGGTTGGACATGGCTTTATACGTCAGGCACAGATCCCCTCTGAGCAGGCGGTATGCCACTGAGTAGAGCTGGAGTTTCTTTAACCGGGCAGCATATGGCATCTGTTTGAGCCCTTTGATCCTCTTGGTGAGGTACTTTTGGGGTCTTTCCAAGTTGTTGCAGGTGTCTGGTAAGGTACATCCCAAAAGGGGCATTGTACTCAATTATGGGCCTGATGAGGGATGAGTAAAGAGGCACGATGACCTCCCCTGATCTAGATGTGAATCCCTTCATGATTAGGTGGGCTATATAAAATGTTTTTCTAACCACTTTGGCCACATGGTTGTCGAATAAGAGATTGCTATCAACTTGGGTCCCCAGGTCCCTAATTACTTCTTCCGTACTTAATGGATTACCATCTATGTGGTAATTTGTGTGCGCTTTGTTTTTGCCAAAGGGGATGACTATACACCTTTTGGCGTTTAGCTTGAGGCCATGGCTCTGGCACCAGTTGTCTGTTTTTATGAGGCCCTTTTGTAGGATGCTTGTGTCGGCTGGAGAGTCGATTATGGCACCCAGTTTGCAGTCATCTGCGAACCTGGTCAGCCACAGTCCTTCCATGTTGGCCTGTACCTCCGAGAAATATATACTGAACAAGAGAGGTCCCAGGACTGAGCCTTGTGGGATGCCACTTGTAACTGGTTTGGAGTCTGACATGGCTCCAGCAATTCTAACCATGTGGGTTCTGTCCTTGAGCCAGTTTGCAGCCCATCTAGTGACATATGGGTTTATATTTAAGCTGGTGAGCTTATCTATAATGCTCAAGTGGGGTATTGTATCGAAGGCTTTTGCAAGGTCCAGGTAGGCTGTGTGGACCACCTTCCCCTTGTCAATGGCCTTGGTGACTGTTTCAAAGAAATCGACCAGGTTTAAGGATCTGCCCTTAACAAAGCTGAACTGGGTAGGATCCAGTATCTGTATGTCCCCAATATCTTTATTTATGAGGTCCATGATGATCCTTTCCATAGCTTTTCAGACCAAGCTAGTCAGGCTTATGGGGCGATAGTTTCCAGGATCCATTGAAGCACCACCTTTGTGGAGAGGGGCCACTGTTGCTGTACGCCACTCCTTGGGTACATATCCTGTAGTAAGGCTGAGATTGAACAGTAGTTTTATGTTTGGGTTTAGTTCTTCTTGGAGTTCATGTAGGAAGCAGCCCGGGACACCATCTGGTCCCACTGATGCTGTGCTTTTTGCTTTGGAGAGGGCGGCTCTTACCTGAGCATCTGAGATGTCAGGGGGGCAGCACTCTGTTGGGATATATATCTGCCCTTTTGGTGGGGAAGGGGGGGAGAAGTTTGCGCTGAACCTGTCAGCTAGGATGTTGGCAATGTCTGTGGGTTTCGGTGTATTTTTTGTCATTTTGGACTAATTCTGAGCATATCGGGGAATTCCCACCCAGGTTCTAACATAACTAAAGGAAGCATTGTGATTATCCTTAGTGTCCTGTGCAGTTTTTCTCTCAAAGCTGGCCTTAGATGATTTTATGAGTGCCCATAGTTTTTTGCTAATACTGATCAGAGATGCCTTCCCTTTTTGGGATTTTGCTCTATCATGTAATAGCTTCCTCCTTCTATTGTATAGTTTGTTTATGGCTGGGGTCCACCAGACAGGACACCTGCCTTTGGAGGATTGGGTCTTGGTTTTGTTTGGGATTGCATGATCCATGCATTCTTGAAGGTGTTCATAAAATGCATTTATAAAGGATTCTGTTGTCTGGGCCATATTTTCCACAGGCCCGGGGGCTTTGAAGGATTCCACCTTGGTTTTGAGGAGTGTGAAATTTGCTTTAGAGAAGTTTTTCACTGTGGTTTTCTGGGCAGGGGCTGGGGTCAGGATGTGAATATCTAGTGAGATTAGTTTATGGTCTGATCTTACCAGTGAGGGATACACTTTTGGTCTGGAGCATAGAGTCCCCAT
Organism: Protopterus annectens; assembly: GCF_019279795.1. NCBI lineage: Eukaryota > Metazoa > Chordata > Ceratodontiformes > Protopteridae > Protopterus > Protopterus annectens. Next base: position 135,432,324 of record NC_056740.1, read on the forward strand.
TTTGGTGATGATCAGGTCCAGTATGTTTTCCCCTCTTGTGGGAGTGGTAACAAGTTGTTCCATAGCATTTGAGTTTATAAATTCTAGGAACCTTTGGGCTAGAGTGTTGGAGCTAGAGTAATGCTCCCAGTCTATGTTTGGGTAGTTGAAGTCGCCCAATATAATGGTGTTTGGAGAGACCTTTATATTTTCCAGTGTTCTCAGGAAGGCCGAGTGGGGTTCCTGGGTTTGGGAGGGTGGTCTGTAGCAGGCTATAAACTGGAAGGCAGTTTTACCCACTGTTAGTTGCACATGGATAGTCTCTGATGCTTCGTGCTTTGCCACCAACCTGGAGGTGTGGGTATCTTTGACGAATATTGATACTCCCCCTCCTTTTGTGGTTCGGTCCAAGTTTTGGGGCCGAAAAACATGGTATGAGGTATAACCTGGTAGTGCTGGGGTACTCTCGGGAGCCTTGAACCAGGTTTCTGTTACTGCACAGATATCGATGTTCTCCATGCTAAGGAGAGTTTCGAGTGCGTGCATCTTGAAGTTTAGACTTCTGGCATTGAGTAGCATTACTCTTAGTTTCTTATCCCTTGTGATACCTATGGAGGTGGGTTTGTCTTTTGAGCCTTGCCTAAAAAGGCACTATGGGGATGGCAAGAGCCTTTGCCAATATCCGAAAGCCCAGGGGTGACAGGTGCAAGCCTTCCCTAGCGAAGCATCGTGGCTTGTCGAGCATGTCATCCCAGGCTGACAGGCATTGGATCCCCTTTGAATGACACCAATACTTAAGCCAATTGTTGAAATTGATCATCATGTCTTCATATTGTGGCATCATTCTTGGTGAGGGTAAGATGCTACTCAAGGTCAGGGTCATACCAGCCTGGGCTACATGCTCAGAGAGCTCCTCTATGTCTCTTTTCATGTAGTCCAGGGAGGTACGTCTCAGGTCATTCACACCAGCATGGACAATGACTGAGTCATATTTGTACTTGCCATGGAGTGACCCGAGTGCTTGTGTTAGGTGGCAGATCCTAGCGCCCGACAGGCAGCTCACCATGACCTTCTCCTTGTTCAGCCTGGTGAGCGGGACTTCAGTGTGCCTGACGATAGAGTCACCTATTACAAGTGTATCAGGTGTGTTGTTTAGCCTTAAGGGCTGTGACTGTTCGGCACACTGGCTTTGTGAGCTATGTGTTGCATGTGTTTTGTTTTGGGCTAGCGGTTGCTTGGGAGTCTGCTTTGGAGGTCTCTGTTGCTTAGGCAGATTTTTATTTAGAGCCTCCAAGTATGTTTTTGTGTGTTTATGTGTTTGGTTTGCTGTCATGGTAGGTCAATGTGAGACTGGAATTGTAGTGAGTGTGGTTTCCTTCTCCTCCTGACTGGTTACGCCAGTACTGAGTTGAGAGAGCTTAGCCTCCAGTTTGGCTATATGGTTGCATCTCTCACATGTGTTGGAATTTGTTGGGAGGAGGAGAGGGTTGCTGTGTACATGAGGCAGTTGTAACATTGCCTCAAGATTCCCAGATTCACCAGCTAGCCACCCATACAATGAACCCATACAATGCTTTATCATCTCTTTTGAATGCATGAGACAAGTGACATAGGGTTTTTTTATTGGCTGGTGCAAGAGTTGCAATTCAATCACCTGCCTTTATGTTTAGCTGTACAGTAAATCTGTGGTCATGATCACATTTTCTGTGAGCTTGAGCAAGACACAAAGCCCTATGCTATCTTTCAGTGCAATAATGCCTCCAAAGTCAAGGACAGAATTTCTGTTGGCTGGTGTAAGCATGGCAGCTGTATTTATGGGTAACAGTACATGTAATGACACAACATCACTTTCTGTGGGTTGGTGTAGGGCATACAACTCAAGCAGCTATCTTTCAGATAAATTGTACATCTAATGTCATGGATGGATTTTGGTTGATACGTGTAGGAGTAATGCCTCAACTGATTGTCATGTTGGCTAGTTGTGTATCTGATGTCACTGTTTTATTTTTGGTGGGCTGGTAGAGGACACACAACTCAATTGTCTTTCAGATAAGTGGTGCATCTAAAGTTATGGATTTATATTTGGTTTGTTGGCTGGTTGGAGCAGGAGAAACACCAAAAACAATTGCCTTAATGGCTAGTTGTACACTGAGGTCATGGTCTCATTTTCTATGGGCTCATATTTCAGCCATGTGTCTTTCAAGTAAACAGTCTAGCCAAGTCATTGATGGCATTTTGTTTGGTAGGTGCAAAAGACGACTCAATCAACTGTATTTATCTGTAGTACTACATTTAAATTCAAAGCTGCATTTCCTGTGGCTGATGCAGGACACACAACTCAACTCCTTTTCAGATTGAAGTTATATTTAAAGGCAGGGACAGATTTTCAATTAGCTGGTGCAGGAGATATCCTAACCAAATGTAACAGTGCATCTAAAGTTATGTCCACATTTTATCTGGCTGATATAGGACACACAGCCCAACCAACTAACCAACTAGTCATCTTTCAGACCAACTACACTTTTTTTTTTTTTTTGCTGTTGCCTACTGAAAGATATATGACAGAATTAACTGTATTTTAGGAGATAATTATATGGACACAAAATTAAGGAATCTGTGTTGGCCACTGCAGGACATGTGATATGATCTGCATGTTCAGATGTTCAGTAGCTTTAATGACTATAGCCTCCATGGAATATCATCACTTCTACATTGGGAATGATTCCACACAGAACAGCACCTTAAATTCCATAAACACTAAACACTAGTATGCAGTTTTGCTCATATGCCCTTTGGGGCTCAGTTTCTCCAGACGCAAAATAAATATATTTACCTCTGCCACATCCCACAGGGACCAATTACATATGTCTACCACATTCTGTCCTTTCACACTGTGGGGTGTTGTGCTTGTAGTTCACTTCTGTTTCTCTGTTTCCGGAGTGGATATAACAGACCAGTTGCAAGTATTAGAGACACCATTCAACTGCATATTATATATAGAGACAACTTTAGGACATGGAACATTGAATATACTGCCATATTGGAAGTGTGTTATAGCAGCTATTTATGGTTTGGTATAATTATATTGGGGGACAACTCAAACACTGGCTTGTGGCCTTTCTACCTGTATCAGGTAAGGGAACACATTGATGATGAGTAATTTCACTTACACTGTTGCATAACATGCTTGTTTTGTTCTCCTTTTTGCTCATGTTGTTCTACAATATAGTCCCTTATCTAGCCAATACTATGTTAGCATAGCAAACCAAAGGGAATATTCCAGATAAATGTGGTAGTATCACTCCTGAACATGCTTTGCAATTTCCATTGTGCATATAATTAAATGGGCCCTTTTACATGACATTTAATCAATGTGTTATGCATTTGCTGTTGTTCCTTTTTGGCACAAGAACATATAGTGGAAAATCACCTCTTGTACTGCAGGAGAATGGAACATCTCTCCTGATGCAGAGATGAATATGATTACTGTTGTCTTATGGATTAGTTAGATGTATCAGTGCAGCATTGAATTAACCACTGCCAAACATGTAGCATTACCTGTGACACACCTATTTATCTGTCCTATGTACTGCTTGACACAGCTCGTATATATTTGTTGCCTTGCTAACCCACATACACCTGTTATGTGTTCAGGGATGCTCACAGTCCTCATTTGCATGGAAATGCCAGGCTTGGTTTGCCTGGACAGATACCCAGTGTCACCCAATGCCTGACAAGCAGAGATGTTGCCACAGTCATGTACTGTGGATAGTACCAGAGACCAGGAAAACCTATGATGGCGATGTTCATCTCATCATTTTGACTGTACATCGTCCCACAATACATCCTTGCAGGTGCCACATCAGACTGAAATACCTATGGAATTTGTGTATTATCACTGTTATATTCCCCTGGTGCATAATAACCTAAATTACAGAGGCTGTCTAGCTTATATTGATAGCTGCCTGTGCTGCCATAAACTGTTTATCTGCCTTTTGTAAACCTCACTGGCATCATATTCCTGTTGAGCTGCATACATACTAACAACAATGACCAAGCCTACAGGGCAGGTTCTTGTCCTTGTCCCGTACAACATATACATAGGGGCACACCCACACATACCTATCCTCCATAGCCTATTATGCCCAAAATCAACATCTTGCTGGAGTAGTCCTCGACCTTGGTCAAGGATTCAGTGCCACCGCTTCCATGTACATGCATTACCTAGTCAGCAGTATTGGTCCTGGTATGACATACCTAGCAGTTGTTTTGTCTACCTGTAAGTACCTACTGTAATATGCAGTCAGGATAGTATTTCTTTGATTGTTTGTTTTGTTTCTTCCTTTCCTATTTTTTTTTGTTTCTATCCATTAATGTTTCTGTTTTGTACAACACCTGCTATGGCTGTTCATGTGCTATGGTAATGGTCTCTGCCTATCAGACCTACCCATCTCCTACTGTCTTACTATCTGTCTGCCTCCCTTTTGGGTAATAGAGATCCTGTTTTAGGGGGTGACTGGAAGGTGTCAGCAGTGGCTTCTGGTAGTTGACCACTGGAAAAAAGTGCTGTTATACCCTCTGGAGACATTGACAAGGGATTACATTTAATAACTGGTGGAAAATGGGGGATGTGATTGGATAGTTGGGACCAGTGACTTCATGCAGACTTTGGCTACTTGGAGATGGTTCTTGTGATGTTATCAGAGTTTCACCACTGCTTAGGATTGCTTTGTGCACCATTTGAGGCTGGGACCAGTATGGAGGGCAGTCAAAGTAGTGATTGACCTTTTTTGGGGTCTAGCTCAGGAAGTATGATCAGGAGCTAGTTACCCATCTTAGCCCAACTTTATCCCAGTTATGGTGTTTCCCTTCGTAATGAGTAATCTCCCTCCTTCCCATTTGCTGTCTAGTCCTCCCAATCACCATTTGTCCTCTATCTGTCTGGATGTCAAAGTATCGGTTGTCAACTTCCCCTTTTGTGTCAACACAAATCCTCTTTTGGTTCTTTGTCTGTTCCTTATGTTTATTAATTTGCCCCTGCTTCTGTGCATCTACTCTCTTTCCAACCTCTGCCTTTCTCTTGTATCTTTTTTAGCTATTTGTTGACATGCTAATTCCACTGGACACAAGTGTCCCATTTCAAGGGTGGCCCTGGAGCATTGTCTGTTTAAGATACTTGCTCAGGGGCACACAATAGGCAAATAAAGATAGAAGTAACAGCTCAGAGCTTTACCCTAAATGAAGTCTACCAGATCCCTTCTCATCTACCCTTTTTGAAAAAAAAAATGGCCAACTGCCCCAAAAAATGATCATACCCTTCCTCTCCTTCCCAATCTAACACTTAGTTTCCCCATGTCCTTGAGTATGATCCTCTCCTTGCTCTTCCCCCACCCTCTCCTTCCCAATCTAACACTTAGTTTCCCCATGTCCTTGTGTATGATCCTCTCCTTGCTCTTCCCCCTTTCTGTCTTTCCTATATTCCTATTTCATCCCCATTTTAGTGATTAAAACTACATAGAAACATTCCCAGAAGCCACTTATTGTGGCTCACAGTTGTTCTTATTGTGTCGATAACATGCTTTTGGGCACACACAAACCCATGACTGCAAAATGCTTACTACTGATCTTTAACAATTTTGTACACAGTCATAAAAAACAGCTTTCCCCTTGCTGCCATGTCATTTATGTGAGTAGATTTCTTAATTAATTAATGCTCATGGTGTAAAATTTGTACACGTTAATTAATAATTACCTTTCAGCATATATGAGATAACCCTTGTAATATAAGGAAGATATCAATAGATGTATACAGAGTTCTATCTTTAGGAAAGTGATTTATTTTAATAGTATATTGCATTATAGTTGTTGCCACCCAGCCCATCAGATGAGAGGAATTATCAAAGGGCAATATATTAGGCTAGCATGTATGATCTCCAGTGACGTTCAGTTTTATGAGGAATGTGACAATCTAAAAGAAATGTTTATGGCTAGAGGATACCCCCTCGAGTTAATTGAGGCTATATATGATGAGGTTCCAATAAAAGGAGACAGGGTAGTGTTACACCTATTTTGACTCAGAATAATCAAATAGTTGGTCAGAGAGAACAAACAGGTCAATACACCTGTTCATTTATCACTACATATACTCAGGAATATTGTGATATTTGGGACATTATTAAGCATAATTGGATTATTTTCAAAGCCTCTGAGGGGATTTCCAACATTTTGGGTACAAGACCCATTTTTGTTACTAGGAGAGGCAGGTGTATTAAGAACATGTTGGAAAGTATTAATACCCCATTTGTTACTGTTAGTGACAGGAGATGGGGCACTTACAAGTGTGGCACTTGTACTCAGTGCCCATTTATCCTGAATAAAAAAGAAGTGATTATAAATGGAATTAAAGTTAAAACTCACATTCACTGTAATTGTAAGTCTGTGGGTGTTTTATATGTGGGATTTTGTAAAGAATGTCCAAGTTTCTACATTGGAAAGACCATTTGTAGTTTTAAAGAAAGAATTTATGAACATATTTACGATATTAAGCATATGAAAAGTACTAATGCTTTATATTGTCATTTGGAAAAGATCCCAGATCACCGATTTTTATTTTTTGGCATTGACACCATTAACCAAAGTTTGTTGGGGGGTCTGTGATGTGATTTGATAGAATGTAGAGAATTGCATTGGCAGGTAAAATGAAATGCCACTTCCCCCCAGGATTAAATGAATCTATTTCTATAGCTTGTGTGCTTAGTCTTATGTCATATTTTGTTTAACTCAAAATCAATGGAAGAATAGCTGAAATTACACATGACCAGGGTGTTTGGCTGTCTAGTGAGTGACTCAGTTAGGTCCAAGTAGACAGAATGGTACTCATGGTTTATGGTTAGGGACCTATAGCTAACAAGGATATGGAAGGGGGGTTTACATACATTTAGTAGGATTTGGAGTATCGCTATGGAGTCATACTCTTTGACCAGTCTTAAGGTGTATTTGTCTTTAACAAAGATGTATACACCTCTGCTTTTGGTTCTTTCACTCTCATTTTGACGTGTGAATGTGTGGAAGACATTGTATCCTTGCATGCCCAGGATGCTGTCTGTGGCCTTGAACCACGTCTGTGTGATCGCACAGACATGGGCATCTTCCAAGGTAAGGAGTTCTTCCAGTGAGTGCAGTTTCTGATTTACACTCCTTGCATTAAGCAACATAACCTTCAGTCTGTCTGTAGTGGATTCTTTTACATTGGGGCTATAGTTATTCTGACTTTGCCTAAAAAGACCACTATGGGAGAGGCAAGTACCTTCATATAATATAGTGAGGTACATCTGCAGTCATTCACTGCAACATGGACTATGACAGAGTCAAAACGGTACTTATTGTTGAGAGACTTGAGTGCGTGCATGATCTGACGAACCCTGGCACCTAACAGGCAGCTGACTATGACCTTCTCCTTGTCCAGCCTGGTCAGAAGGACATATGTGTGTCTCATCATGGGTTCACTTATGAACAAGGCATTTGGTTCTGAGGTGTTTTACCTCAGGGACATATTAGTTGAGATACTGGTGTGTGTATTATCATGTGTAGTGGATTCTGTTAGGTCTGCCTACCCTGTGTGCAATACATTTGTGCTTGGGAGGTCTCCGATCTTTAGTTAGGTTAATAGTGAGTACCTCTGCTTGTGTGGGGTTATCTGTTGTGAGCTTATGTGCAAGAGGTGAATTGTGTGTGCTGGTAACATGTTTGATACCTGGTTTCTTGCTATGTGAGAGAATTGATTCCAAATTCATAGTATAGCTGCAGCTCTCACATGTTGTATTAGTTTGTTTCAGCAGTAACTGGTTGTCAGTATAAATGAGGCAATTACTCTGTTGCCGCAGGATGCCCATATAAATCAGGCTGCCTGGAGAAATGTTAAGAAATTGTCCATTCATTATGGAAAGTATATACTGTAGTAACTAGTTGGGAGTGGGCTAGAGAGACAAGGTTTTGGTGTAAGACTAACAAAATGTGTCTATTCTATGGAGGGCTAGGGTTACAAAAATGTGTCAATGTTTCACAATGCATAACTGAGTTGCTCACAGGGTAGCAGTGCAAGCTCTGAGCAGCTACAGTAAATTAAGTATAAACACCCCAAAACACAACGCTGGAATACAAGCAATGTTAAATTATTTTAAACAAGTAAACAAAGGGAAAGGCCAACAGTGAGCCTTATTCCAGCAAACCCCAACTCAGATGGCTTCTTGGCTGCACAGTTCTGCCACAAGGGTGCAGCGGGGCCTTTTTAATATAAGAGGGCTGGTTTTAGTGCTCCAGTGATACCAAACAGTCTAGATTCAGCAAGTCTGAATAGAGCCTGTGATATAAAATGCAGAAATACTAGAAATCCAAAGTGCAAAAAAATGCAATCACGACAGAAGAACAAATAGTTTAAATAAAGCAGAAATTCAATAGAATACTCCAACAAGAGTGTAGACAATAAACATTCCTAGTGTGAAATAAGTGGTCTTGAAACCAAGTGCTTAAACCAGCACTAAGACACTTTCAGAATAACAGACACAATAAGCCTTCAACCAGCAATTCCCAGCTTAGAAGGGTGTAGGTTATCCTCCCCTACCACAAGAGTCTGCACCACAAACCTTCCTAATGTAAAATAATTGGTTTGGACCCCATGTGCTTTAACCATAACAAAAAGTCTTAGAACAACAGCCACAATAAGCATTCAACCAGCACTTCCCAGCTCAGAAGGGCATAAGATACCCCCTCCTCTAACCAGAGTGTAGAATACAAACCTACTTAATGTACGACAACTGGCCACCCACAGCATTTATGTTAACAATGATTTGTTGCCATATTCTCAGCCTTTCTGGCATATTGGGATGACCCCTTCCAAGAAGAAAAGTGCCACGTTGACGGAGTGCATCCACTATGATTGTATTTTCTGTCTCACTGAAAGATGTTCTGTACCTCAATGACATTTTCAGCCCTAAAACACAACAGAATGATAATACACATAACTATCACATAACTACAAAGTAACTGTTACCAGATAAAACAGTTAAGGTAGGCAGTCAGTTGTACCCACTGTAAAAACATAAAACATATGACATATGTGAAACAATAACAACAGGCAGGATGCAAAACAAGGAGAGTAGCAAGGGCAACATATCCTTGTATGTGCCATAGCAGTAACTCAACTGTGCCCCCCCCCAGAAAAATATATTCTAGTTTGTGACATAACAGTAACTTATCTTTGCTTTCCTTACCCACTAAGAAACAGGCACATGAACCATTTTGCCAATAAAACACATCTGAAATGTTAAACATGCATTCAAAGGACCTGTCCCTAAAACATTTGTACATATGTATCACACAGCTTACTATTTTTATTTATTGTCAATCATTTGCACCTCTGAAATGGCTTGACAAACATGGCCATGCCATCAGTACACTTCTGACTAATGCATACAGACAAAAGTGTAAAAGGCTTTGCTTCACATTATTCATTAATATATTCTAGCATATGCATTATGTAGGTAAAAAAATGACAGCATACCTGCTGGAGTTCAATACTCCTCTGTAAAGATAGCTTGGGAAGTATTTTGCTTTGCTGAATACGTAACAAATATCTTCACCATCAGTTTGGCTAGCTACACATTTGCCTTTTTTAATGGAATAGATTATTAATGGACTGCGTGTGTCTAGGCTGTGTCTCAGAGATGCTAATTTAAGCAAAAGCAGCTGAATTGCATGCTAATTAACCAGTCTGGTGGAGCTATTCAAGAAGTTATAAAGCAACCATTTAGACTCCATGTTGCTTTTTACTTTGGATTTCAAAAGCAGTGGAGTACAGACACCGAAGATATACACATACAGAATGTTAGGAGCTTCTGCTCCTTTACTCTATCTGTATGTGCTGCAGGCTGTTGGGCAATGCTGCTGCTGCCAATAGGCCTAGGCTGTGACAGAGAAGTGTTTTCAGGCTGCATTTAACTTATCACAGCACACATGACATGGACATTGTAGAGTGCTAAAGTGTGGGCAGGGACACAGTACAGAAACCCTGCAACATCTGCCAGCCTCAACTCAGAGCCACACCATTTACCTCCCCATGTATTGGCTGTGTATTGCTTGCATCACAGTCAGCCCTAAACATAAACTGTGGCAACTAATACATTTACAAGTTAAGTCCTGAGCATGTATTGTACTATATAATAATATTGTGACATGTCCTTGTATTTTATCACATGGTAAAGTAAGCAACTAGATGGTGGGAGATTTGTACAGAAATTAATGTCACATGTGACAGCAGAGAGTTATTTGACTTGTATGTGTCCATAACAAGTAGTAGGCATAAGGCTTCAAATATTCACACACTAATACCACCCCAAAGTAATGATGATCACTATGTGCCCTCAGTTTAGCACCATACATTTGAAATGGAAAATTATAACAGAGAGAAGTTAGAAATTAATGAGACAGATAGCAGTTTCCAGCTTCACCACCCTCACAAGATCAAACTGGCATAATGCAAAACAAGGAGAGTAACAAGTGCAACATATCCTTGTTTGTGCCATAACAGAAGCTCAGCCTGGGTCCATCCCCTTGGAAGAACATTATACTCCTGCATGTTCCATGACAGGAACCCACCTTTGCTCCCCACCTCCAAAACAGCAGTCTATACTTGTTTGTGGCATCCAAACTTCTAGTCATTTGATGGCAACTGCATATCACATTTTCCCAGTGAATATCCTCATACATTTTAAGGTAAATGATATAGACTGGCTTACAAACTGCATGTCTCTGAGTACTGGTCAGATAACTGATGAATGGCCAAGAAACACAGAAAGGTAGGGCACAGCTGTATGTTCACAAGGAATAATCATAGCAGGTTGTGTGATCAGTAAGTGCACTACATCCAAATATATTGCATGGAATACATTTATAAATGACAGGTCATGCCTTGATATCAGTGTATATTCAGCTGCACTTGGTTGTGTGAGTAATTACATCATGTATTTGCTGAAAAGGTGTTTGTGGGGCAAAGCTGGATAAGCCCCCCCCCCGTTTTGTGATGGTACATTGCAGTGAGAGTTGAGATCCAGACCTATGTAGTCATATCTCATTTGGGAGCGGAGTTCGAGTGCAGAGCGGTGCTTGGCCAACCACCGGGTACTACTACTTGTGTGAGTCCGCTGGAGTGCCCGAGTTGGGGGTCTGCTTCTCCCTGCTGTGCAGCCTTTACAACATTCAAATTTAGAACCGTCTTTACTATTATTTCACCAAACTATTGACTGCTGCTGAAAAAAAGGGTGCTGTGGGATTTTTTATATCCAAGTGAGCTACCACCATCTCATCTGAAAGACAGCACACTCAGGAGTGCAGCACCCCCCCCCCCATATGTTGCACAACAGTGTCAAAAATCTGTCTACCTGATGTGGGAATGGAAGTCACAGCCTTCTGCACCAAAGATGGATTTCTGTGCGGACCTCTTTGCTGTTCCTATTTTGGAGGTAGACCTGTATGCTGTTCCTGTTTTGAAGGTCTATCAAACAAGAGTCCATTGAATGATATATCATGAATAACCAAATCTGAATTCTGAATGCAAGTATTATCAGTCAGCATCTGATGAAGTTTGTGATGAACAAAAACGTATTGTATTTGTGAAGCATTAATGCGCTTGTGAAACATCTGTTTTGGTTGAATAAACACCCTCCACTGTCACTTGGCTGGTGTTCTTCGTATCCCTTGGCACCTTTTGTAGATTTTTAGTATTTCTTGTGCCTTGGTGGAACTTTTTTTTAGATTTTTTTAGTCATATCTCATCTGTACTAATAGTTTCTAATGTGTATGTCATAGATTGATTTTTCCACATTTCAACTATTTCTTCATGTTTTATACTTTTTTCCTTTTTGTTTTTGGGGGAGGTCACTGTTTGTGCGATGAGCTACTTAGCAAAAATGGCTTTGGCTATGCGCATTTTGTTTGTGAGTACAGCGGCAGTACACAAACTGAATGAATGGACCACCCAGGTAGCAGACAGGACCCAGACAGCCAGAAACATAGACCGGATAGATTCAATTAATACTATTGGCCATCATGCAAACACATTTCCTGGCAGTGCGCATTCTCACACAACATGTTTGCATCATGGTAAGAGATATGCAGCACATTCAAATGTTGCAAATCCAGAAAGCGTGCACTCCCAGTAAGCACAATACCTGCAATTGATGGGAAAACATCATTCTAAATTTATCTTGATCTGTCATAGACATGGCTGGGATTCCTGGGGAGGTTTTGAGATTTTATGCTCATGTGCTCAGAGATGGGGTGTCTAGGAGTCCAAAGTGTTAGATTCCTAGTGAATGAACATGAGCCCAGGCTGTTGCAGAGGGACTATTGTGGCTTGGATTACAAGGCAGAGGCATGGAATAGTCTGGTCCAGGTTCGCACCAGTGCTACTGGCATCCTGTGCACTGTTGAACAATGCAGGAATCACTACAGAGACCTCATAATAAGGAACAGGGATAACCTCAACCATTGGCTTGAGGAATGTGGGACTGGGGTTAGCCCACAGATGCGTAAGTATCACAAAGACTACTTGTCAGAGTTAAAATCTGGATATAGTCAGGATTGGTATGCTTAATGGTAGTCTGTTGTATTCTGTTTGTTTCCATAGCCATCACAGGCTGGGAACTGAATGTATGAACCCATGCTACTAGATTGGCATGGATGCAACATGCATGTGGTAGGTATACATCCCAACAGTGAGGTTGTTTTAGCATTAAAAGTTATGATGAATTTATTGGTTAATTATACAGTTGTATCAAATTTAGCATTAATTTCTTAACTGTAATAGGGAAGTATGCATGCATTACTCTGGAGGGCAAAACAATAGTACGTTATTACAAAGTAGTCATAGGTTGTGCCCTCAAAATCCACACTTCCCAAATATACAATACTATTAAGGATTCACTGATACTGCAATGTAATGAGCTGTAAAGCAGTGTTTCCATTGGCTTGCTGTAAACTGTAATCAGTATAGTTGGACCATGAATATGTGCAATGTATGCACTTATCAAGGATTGATCACTGCAATCTGAAGTATATTGTGCATCTGTTTGGAGTTGGGTAGTCTTAACAGTAAACAAAAGTATTTATTAGGAGTTTATACTGTTAAAAAAGGCAATAGAATAGAGTTAGATATTTGTATCAATGCTTTTTATGTCACATATGGCATTACTAATGTTTGCCCTTTTTCTCTAACCCCAACCCTTTTCTTTCTCTCTTTTTTTTTAATTATTTTTTATTTGTTTATTTTATTTTTCATTTTTCCCACAGCATAATGGGGTAGGACTGTATCCCGGGATTCATCGGCCCCACTCCACTGGCTAGAGCACTGCTGCCCAGCACATCTGGTGCAGAACCTGGTAGCACCCCCTCTGCTGCCCCTGCACTGCCTCTGGGTAGTTCTGTCCCAGGGGATAGGCCTGTGGCTCCCTCTAGGAGCAGTGGTAGAGGGGGTGAGTTTATCACCCATGATGAACTGCTAGGAATGATGTGTATGATTGTGCACCACACAGTTGATGCATGCCTCTGCCAGATGGAGACACTGCTCTCCATCATTCTATTAAATAACACAAGGAGATGCAGGCATCAGACACTACAGCCATCAGCACAGTGAGGTGACAGTGATGACAGTCCACTAGGTGAGGACTCGATTGTCACTGTCACCCAACTTGACGTCCATGGGATCGCAATATCCTCACCTTCACCCTAACCATGGTGTTCACCCACCTCATGGGTCCTTCACCATCCCTGCATCTTGTCTTGTTTGTCTTGTCTATCTGCAATTGCTTCCTCAACTGGCCAACTTACCACAGCCAAACATTCCTACAGCTCTTCCCCAACATTCCTCTGTCTCTCTTTCTCAAAGAAAAGGGCACCTGTCCCTCAAAAAAATATCAGCACATACATAGCTCTTTACTTCACACACGTGTTTTCATGACACACATGATTCTGTCCAATTCTGTATACAACAGATTGTGTTGTGGTCACTCCTCTCTCTGGAGGTGACAGTCTAAATTCATCAAAATGTGTGTGTATATGTTCATGATTTATTCTGGATGAAGATGATATCTATGGTTCTTTCCTACAGCCTTCCTGCACATTCCTGCCTTGCTTTCACTTTGTTCATCATTTGCTCTCCATTTCATCACATTCCTGTATTTTCCATTTCTTTTCTTTAAAGAATTAGTGCACAGTGATGTGCATCATGCACTAACACGTGGCTACAGCAAAACCAGTTCTAAGTATTAAATAGCTGGATTGGAAACCAGTACCATCTAGCCATATTTTAGGCACTCCATATCAAGTATCACACTTCAGAATATGGATTTACACGTAAAATTATTTGAAACTGTTACATACATCTGGATTCAAACCAAGTACCATCTGAACAAAAAAATACATGTATCATTGTATTAACAGGTGGTACTACAGACCCAGCTGATTAGCAGGTGTATTTTTGAGACTCTATAGCAAATGGCAGACTTAACTGCTGTTCTATACACCTGCTAGTTAACTGAATCTCTGGCTGCAGGGATTAATGCTCAGTGCAATAAGTTTTGTTTTTGGGCAAATGGTTTAGCTATAGGTAATACATTAAATTATTTTGGTAATAGTGTTGCTCAGTCTGGAAGTATGGCATCATGGCTACAAACTGTGATGAAAGAAAGGTCATTCTGGTTTAATCCTATATTATCTCCTATTCAGACAAAACAATTTTTAAAGATGTTTTGTTGAGGAGTCTTATCCTTGTAAATCCTTTCAGCTGATTTTCTGGCACATAATCATCCTAGTGTCTTTGCCTTCTTTACTGCATGCACTTTTTGCAGGCATGTCCTGTCCTACCTGCTATCATGCACTCCAAGAGTGTAGGTCAGAGACTCCCATGTACCTTTTCTTCATAGCTGTAGTAGTTTGCACAGGCATCACAGAGATGCACACATATGCACACATGCATCCTAATATGCTTGCTGCTTTACCCACATTGTAATCAGAGAACTGATATGAGATAAGAATTTTAGTCTGTCCTAATTGGTTGCCTCCATAGAGATGTCAAACTGCATTCTCCTACTGAGGCTTGATACTTCACATTTACCCTATTTGCTGACCCTCTGGCTTTCTCAGTGCATTCCTAAGTCCAGGGTGTCAGGCATCTTATATAGATGTCATGTCTCTGTAGCACTGAGCTAGCTCTAATAATAAAACAATTTACCTCATACACAGGACACTACAGATGGGGATTTTCTGCAGCCAGATATTATACAGTGTCTAGTTTATTTCTTCAACATATTAGACTTCCAGAACTATAATAAGAATAAAAACATTTTTTTTGAAAATGACATGCATAAAAGAAACTCAATAGCTTTACAGCTAAGTACTATGCTAGCTGTTCTCATGGGTAATTTTAAGCTTAGATAATTTCTCTTGGTGGGAGGCAAACACTTTAACCATGCTGCCCCCCCAACCCAGCTAATGTGCATTTATTTATTGCTTGATGATCTGGAGAGTAGTTTGATTTAACAGAATTTTCTTTTATCCACAACCTGGACAAGAAGAAAAAAAATCCAACAGACGCATTTATTTCAATAGTGCCAGAAAACACATTTATATAGTGGGAGTATAACATACTACGTGTATACTGATGGTCTATATAAGTAATGGTGCAATATAATCTGAAGATGCAAACTGGATAGCTTAGGTGAGGTACAAGAATGTTTTTTTTCCGTTATTGAATATGACTGGAACAACATTTACAAGGAGGCAAAGAGGCTGAAAATAGAATTTCTTAACAAAGGTGTTAAAATAAGTTCCTAGTTAATTAAGATGAGCAGTTTATCCACTGGATAGGGAAATAGAAAACGTTGATGCCTCAAATGGCTATAAGCAATCTTTAATACGTATGCATCAGTGTTTCTTACCAGCACAAGTTTAACAATACATGTATGCAAAATAGGTGTAAAAAAAGCGTTTCTAGCAGTCTGTGTCTAACAATCATCTATATGTCACCCAGTAACTTTGCTTTACACTAGTTATATCATTGGTTATACCATACAAATACTATCAGATCAAGATTTACAGATAATAAAATACAGCCATTTATGGGACAGAGAATTCATAAATCTAGTATACAGATATGTACAAGTATTCTGTGTGCTATGCTTAGTCTGCCAACATTCAGTACGGGGATTCATGGACATGTGTCATAGTCCTGATCTTTGGTATGCAGTAAATGTCTGTATTTATGAATGGAATACAGCAGTGCACAACACACAATGGGTGCTGTACCCTCACCCTAGTGCAGACATTCCTAATCACTTTGTCTTTCTTCTAGCATTGAAGGACAAGACAATACATCGGAGAGTAGATTGCTAAAAAATGTGTCAAAGCACAAACCTTATTACCTATCTGTTCCCTGCTGTGTTATAGTCCACCTTCATGCCCATCTACATCTCATGAAGAATCGCCATTCATTACACAAGAAGGTAGTACTACCATAGTATTAAAGAGATGTTGTCCCCTGACAGCTCTCATTCTTCAGAACATGGAGGTCATCAATCTGTTTGTGTATGTGTGTGGGAGGAAAAATTAAAGTGAGGGTAAAAGATTTACCTACTTCACATGGCACTCCATTGCTGGTATTTTTTTTTCTTCTGAGCAAAAGAGATTTTTTTCTTTTTTTGCTCTTCGGTACTGGCAACTGAACAACACTTCAGCAAGTAAAGAGGATTAGCATGGTCTGAGATGATGCACCAATGGTAGGTATGTTGTTCTGCTCTTATAGTTGTGACCAGGATGCACTTCATGTATGTAATGTCTTTGATTTATATACAATCCTGGGAGGGAGGCTCCTTTGCACTTGTACTCTGTGCATGGAACACTGTGGTGTTGCAATAGCATAAGACTACCTGTGGGGCCTTATCCCATTGTGTATCAGTGAGTGAATTGTGCAGGGCTTTAATAGCACCTCGAAAGTCCTTACTGATGCCAAGCTAAACACCAGACCTGATCTACATCACATGATTTTAGCGTACTGGTGAAATATTAAACCTTCTGACTGATGATCACACATGGCCTTGTTTGCCTACTACATGTGTAAAGAACCTTTGTTTCTCCTGTAAACTTCCAGTATTTTCTATGTTATCATGCAGGCATCTTTTGTCACTTCTGATTCTAAAAAATCATTTTTGACCTTCTAGCAGACTTCAGTCTTTGTAACTATTCTGCACTGCAGTTATCACAGCTGCTCCCATAAGACAATGGTTTTATACTGTCTGGAGTTGTGCCCTGACAACTGTAGTCAAACAATCGTCTGTTACAGCCTTTATACTACATCCTTTACTCTTGCTTACATTTGCTTTCATCACTAAGTACTCAGGATATGTTCTGAAACCAGCACTCATATGCATTTAGGACTTCATTCTGGTGCACATAGCTCTCAACCTTCCATTTCCAAAATGTGGAAACTGGCTCTCACAATATGGAATAAAATGGCCAAAATATGAAACACTTATTAATGACTTTAACTAGAAAGCTGACAACATGGTTGTTAACTTTGTCTTCATACTTAAAAGAGTTCTTTTGATAGAACACAGAATTCTTAAGACTCAAAATGAGGAATAGTCCCCATAAAGAAGTTCATTTGAGAGGGGGCACTGCATTTTTTTCCTAGCTTTTCCTCCAAGTCAGCACTCTACCACAACATTGAAAGCAAATATTTTGCTGTCCTTATCAGGAGAAGGGCTTGTTAAGTTAGTTTTATGCCATGGTGAGTTGCACTATTCCCCAGTAGTTTAGAGTGACATTTAGCTTGATGGTGCAGTAGTGCAGCGGTAGCATTATTACCTCACAACAAGAGGTTCTCTGGTTCAATTCTTGGCTGGAGTGGTTTCTGTGTGGTGTTTGCATGTTCATGTGAGTTTTCTCTGGGTACTCTGGTTTCCTCCCACTTTAGAAAGACATGTATCTGGAATGTTTTTCCCTGGGCCACTGCTGAAAATTGGCTTTGTTCCAAGTCAGACTTTCCTGGTAAACAAATGTTAAAATAAATAAAAAAAAATAAGACTGAATAGATGCAACTTTAAGACATTTTAGAATCATACTGGTAATTCAGTGCCCATGATGGAGGAGACAGAATTCCATAACATGAGTAAGAAAGTAGAAGATGCCACAGACTTGCTGGTGGAACATGATACTTGGCTCAGAAACTGTTCTGAGGATGTCATTTTGCATGTGAGTGTGTATCAGATAAGAAGACCTGTGAGTCAAGAAGGGTGGAATGGTAGAGAGGGGGAAAAAAGTGCATGATAACTGGAGGCAAACTAAAAGTTATGGTTAGGAAATCATTCCAGTCCAGTAAACACAATGCAGAGGCAAAACCATGCTGACATGATAAAGTTAACGGGGCCACTCAGTTCTGAGTAATGATAAGCTTGTCTATATTATCTTATAAAATGAGATGTTAAAACAACCCCTGTCCTATGTAGGGTGTTAGATTGTAATGCACTGCTGAACAGAGTGTTGTCTAACACAAGGAACAGAAGCATGCTTGAGGTTCAGATTCCGAGTCAATTTAGAACCTGTGGCTATTAGGGCCACTGTATCTGTTCACTGAATGAGTGATAAATCTTGGAAGAAAGCCACATGCTGTTAATGAAAATAAAGACTAGTAGTGTGCCCCAGACTGACCCTTAGGATTGCATACTGCTCTGTGGCTGCAGAGGAAATGGCTATGCCTAACATGGACCTGTCATGCTATTTGTTCTTTTTTCTTTCTTTCGTTCTTTGTAAATTAGGTTAGTCGACTAGTCCAGGTATGCTTTTTCAGCCACAATGGCAGCATACAATATAAAAGGGAACAAACAACTATATCATGCTTCAAGTTAAGAGAAAAAGAGACAGAGAGAGAGGGAGAGAGAAAGAAAGAACAATAATTAACAATAGTTCATTTAGTGACATATTCACAGACAGCAATAATTATATATCACAGTTAAGTCTAAACAACTTATCTAGATATTTATATGCATATGTGCATGCCATACTTTTTTCAAGGATGTTCCAATATAACAGCTTTTAGCCATTATCATAAAGCAATGGAATTGCTGATCAGTACAAAGATAGTTTGCCAGCTTTGTTTTAAATCATTAGGTTTGCTTTGTTTCTAGTGGCCACTGGTATATAATATGCATATGCTGACTTCATCTTGCTAAAGGCACTTTTAACTACCATTAAGCTAAAGTTAAGTTGTTACAATGATAGTGTTGCCCAACCTCATGATCTTAGAAGATGAACGTTTGAGGAAAATTTAATTTCCTTGCCATTACAGATAATGTTCTCTGCTAAGTAATTTGAATGCAAGGATGGCAACAGACATGTCTGCTATGGATGATATAGCCAGACAGTTTGCTTTCTGTGTAGAAAGTCAATGAAACTCACCAACATCATGTAAAGAAATAAAGCGCAGAGTCGTATTAAGTATAGTTTACACTCTAGTATTATAGGAGGTGTTATATGTCACTGCCACAAGGGTATATTACAACCTGGGAATCCAACTGCACTTCTTGCTTTCAATGTAAAGCATTAGTTAGTATTTAAACATATAGGCAATATTTAGTTGTTTGATTACTTTGTTTTTAACAATTTCATTGCTATTAACTAGACTCTAGCCCAATGTCTAGATATGTTTTAAGTTTTTACTTGATCAGTGAATTTGCCCATTAGGTCAGTATGTATTCTGTAACATTCTTAATCCCACTAACATTGACTTTGCAACTGATAGGCCATTTGTATGGATCCATGTTGTTTTGTCAATGTTTGGAAACATTAAACCACATATGGTCGAGACCACAGGATCAAAGTTATGGAACATTGAAAACAGCAATAACAACCAGAATTATATTTCTGCAGGGGAGCAAGCCCCCCTGCACCACCCAGGTGGTGGGCTGTGCCCCCTATACCCCCTGCTAATTAAACAATTTTCACATATATTGCTAAGTCTTGAGATTTGCCTATATTGTCTAAATGCACTTTGTAGACTTGGAGAAGGCTTATGACTGTCAACATGAAATGTCATGTGGGAATTGCTAGAAGAGTATGGGCCCCAAGTCTGCAGCTGCTGCTTGTGATTCAGTCATTATATTTGAGGGCAGAATGCTATGTCTACATTGGTTTTGTTAGCTCAGATACTTTCAAGGTGGCATAGGATTTTGCTATGATTGGGTCGTCTCCCCTCCTGTTTTAGATTTCTGTTGGCAGCATACCCATGTAAAGCCAAGATCTGCAGAGTATCTAGCCTGGGTATTTGAGGGTGGTATCTTTATTTGTTTGTAGATGAGGTTGCCCTACTAGTCTCAACTTATTCAGGTCACCAGCAAGAGCTGAAGCTGCTACTGGGGTGAAGCAATTGAAGTGAAAAACTGGTACCCCTGAATCAGAGGTCATAGTTCATCCTAAGAAAAAAAAAAGGATTTGCTATGCTCATGAGGGTGGGACAGCTGACTCAGGTAAATTAGTTTAAGTATTTTTGTGCCTGGTTCACAACTGAAGGTAGAGGAGACCAAAGAGGCTGTCCAGTGGATAGTTGTAATGGTGCCATTATTGCAAGAATTGTACCAGAGTTTGGAAGAGAACTGAGAGCTGATTAATAGGACAGAGCTCTCAAGTTCATCAGTCAGCATGAGCATCTATCCCCACCTATGGTCATGAGTTTTGGGTAATGACTGAGAGGAAGAGATCATGGAAGAAAGTAGAGAAAATTGGGTTCTTTCACAGGGCAGCTATTCTTACTCTTCATGATAGACTGAGAACCTTGCCACTATGGATGGATGTCAGAATATTACATCTGCCCTACATACTGAAAGGAGAAATCTGTTGTGATTTCAATACCACATGAGGTTTCTGTCTGGGATTTTCCCAAAGAGGTTCACAAAGCATCATCAACTTGTAGGAGACCCTGGAGCAGACCTTCAATATATTTGAGGGATTATTGCTCTCAGATCACCTTGGAATGCCAGACAATCACAAAAAACTTGAAAAATACTGCTGTTGTAGGCCAGAAAGTCTTGTCATCTCTTCTCATGTTGCTATTTCTTTCAGTTCATCATACCAACTACTTTAGAAAATGGATGGATGGATGGATGGATGGATGGATGGATGGATGGATGGATGGACAGGTAGACAGATGGATGGATGGATGGATGGATGGATGGATGGATGGATGGATGGACAGGCAGACAGATGGAAAGCTGGATAGGTGGAAGGACTTACTTCAGGCTTTCAGGTTCAATCTGTCTGTACAGCCAACTTTAACATTTATTCTGAGGTACAATAAACATTCAAATGAATTTCATTCACTTACTTCTGCATAGTTCATGAATACCTTTGTTAATTAAATTAACAATCTGCCAAGCTGGAACTCCTGAGTCATGTCTTCCTCTCTCTGTTTTCCTCTCCTAATAATCTTCTTATGGCAAGAGACCAGAGATACAATACATTGCTAATTTTCCTGGACCAATCTGCTGCTTTTGACACAGTGTATCGTGGCATACTAACAGAAAATTTACATACTTACTGTGGAATATTATCTAGTGCTCTTGACTGGATTTCTTCTTATCTAACTTTATGCATAAAGTCTGTTCCAGGCTCAGTTGATCTTTGCTTGGTAATACCATCTTGAGTGTGGAATTCCACAAGATTCTATTCTGGGTCCTTTATTATTTTATTGTGTACATCTCCATTAGGAGATCTATTGAGAAAAAGTGGTTTAGTGTACCATAGTTATTCAGATGATACTTACATTTATTTCTCTTTTCCTCAGGATGAATGATCTTTGTTGCTAAAAGTACACGTGGGAGCTGAGGTATGCCTACATGAACTTAGGTCATTGTGATGTCTGGTTAAATGAAAAAATAATTTAAAATTAAACTATACAAAGACTGAAGCCATTGCTGTTCATACAACTCTGACAGATTTCTCTGCTGCAGCATTGCCTAATTGCATATTGTATGGGGAAGATAAGACCGAGTTTGTCCAAAAGGTGCCAAACCTGGTTATTATTATTATTATTATTATTATTATCATCATCAAATGACTGACATTTTGAGACCAGGTGTCAGCTGTAGTGAAGTCTTCTTGCTTCCATCTGAAGAATATATCCATGATTAAACAACTAACACCTCAATCAGATCACTGTATTGTAGTACATGTGATGGTCTCTTCCAGATTTGACTGCTGTAATGCTCTATACCTTGGACAGATCTAACACTTAGCTGGATCGTCTACAATGAAGCAGAATTCTGTGGGAAGGATATTGACTAGTACTTCACATTACCATCATATTACATCAACTCTGCACAGTCTATCATGGTTTCCACATCATTACGGGATTGCTTTTAAGATTGTAATATATCTACCCAGTCAAGACTTGGGTCCTTACTACCTGAAAGAGATTATCAATCCCTACTGTCCTGTGCTGGTTTTGAGTTCATCTTCTGAGGAGTCACCAATTTAGTGGCTTCTGCCAATTGAACAGGTTGCACTTCTAACTCCATTTCCCGGGTCTATATCAGATGCACAAAAGGACTTTAGTGCGAAAGCTCACATGAGCGAAAATGCTGGGAATTTAAACTGTGATTGTGTAGTCGTGTTACAGTGAGGAGTGGGATATTTGCCCTTTCCTCACTGTAGTGCAAACTCGGAGTTGGAATATATAGTTACCGGGTGGTGAGGGGGGCACAACCCCCCACAACAGCAAGTTCGATTACCGGCATTTTCGCTCATGTGAGCATTTGCAGTAAAGTCTTTTCGATTTTATAATATAGACCCACATTTCCCTTATAGATTAGGCTAGAGGAAGAATGACTGCTGGCAGTTCCACAGACGAACTTAGAAACCTCAGGCTTTTATTTATTCTGTTATCAAGCCTCTTACCTGTGGAACCCACTACTTTGATGACTTTAAGAGTGTTACGTGTTGGCTGGCTTCAAGCTAGTATTGAAAACCTACTTATCTGAACTACTTTAGGATGGTTTTATTTATGTTTTATATCTTGTATTATTGTTTTATTAATGGAATCATTTAGATTATAATGGTGCTTTGGCTATAAAGCTCTTTAATGCATTTGAACCTGAACTTCAGTTATATAAACAATCATCATTTGTGTAGCTGCATCTGTCTGTGGAACAGATATCTATAGTCTATAAAGACTTTGGTTAACTGTGCTAAATCAACCCTATTATGATACATTTAATTATTTTTTCAGTTCTCATTTAGGACTTGATTCTAGATGGTGACAGCTGACCCGACTCCTGTACTGGGGGCTCACACTTGCATTTCACAAAGTGTTTAAGGAAAAATAGCCAATAATTTGAATGTCTTTTTTAAATTCACATTAGAATCTCTGATCATGCATGCATTGGAATAGAATCTCTGATCGTGCATGAGCCAAGCAATATTCAAAGGTGCTACAGAAATAAAGTAACAACTATTACCAAACAAGAGGCAAATATATCCAGCAAAATATGTCAACATTGCTATTTTATGTATTTATTCTATTCTATTTTATTTTTCTTTTGTTTACTGGGTTTGTCTAACTGGGTTTAGTCAAACAACATTTTTTGCAGAGACCCAGGGAGAGAAGCTCCAGCATATTACAAGCATTTTAAACAGAAATTCAGTAATACACATGTTTAAATATTAAATAAAGTACATTAACAATTGCAGATACATTTGCTAATTAGATTATGTTTATATGAAAGTAAAGGAAACTATCACAATAGTAAATGTTGAACACTGAACATTTGAAGAGATGTATTA
The DNA here is from genome assembly GCF_019279795.1 of Protopterus annectens. Classification (NCBI taxonomy): domain Eukaryota; kingdom Metazoa; phylum Chordata; order Ceratodontiformes; family Protopteridae; genus Protopterus; species Protopterus annectens. The sequence continues at coordinate 135,456,183 of NC_056740.1, forward strand.
GAGGGTTTGTCCAATAGATAGATAGTAGATCATGTGATCTGTGCTTAGAAATTCAAATCAATGGAGGTGAGGCAAGGCACATTCTAAGGATATCAACTATATAATTTTCAACTCCTTACTGCTTATATGATACTAGAGGGTTGCCTTCACAATTTGTACAATATGGATGAATTTAGGTGTGAATTTTTTCCAGTTGTTGAATACATATACTATGGATAACTAGCAACAAAAAACCTGTTCCACGAACAATAAAGGTCGTCCTCCCACACAAGTCCAAAAAGATAGAATCCACCAGCGGAAATATAAGTAAATAAATGATTTATTTTCACACCAAACAAGTAAAATCTGAGCGCTTTCGTCTCCCTTCGGAGACTTCTTCAGAGATGAATTAAAACCACAAAACACATCAAATTATATACATTAACTAGTGGGCTGGTCAATAAATTAATTAGTACGCACATTTCCTTCATTTCCTTCTAAAAGTAAAATACACACTGTTTTCATTGTGTGTGGGAATAACTGTTTTCTGTACGGAAAACTTTAAATACAGTTTGTCAAATCCAAAACTGTGAAAACAACTGTATACAAGTTCAGAATAGATATAAATATATTAAAATGTATTAGATATATTAAATATATTAAGATATGTTGCAATATATTAAATTAAATAAGTTATAAATTACAATTAATATGCCTTATTACATTGGGAAGGGAAGGGAAGGGAAAAAAGGGGGGAATGTCATATTAAAACCTTAAAAAGAGAGAACACTAATAACATAATAAAGAGAGAACACTAATAATATAATAATGGTAAATCATAATGCCAACTCTACAAAAAATTGAATGTGTATACATATAAATATATGTATACTCACATACAAATATATGTACAAATATATGTATTCCTACTTCCAAAAATATTAATAAATATCAGTCTAATAAATTAATACATCTATACAGACCATAAAAATGTGTAAAAATATATATAAAAAATATAAATATATATATATATATACACACACATAAATTATTCTTAATAATAATAATAATTTAATTGAATATAATAATTTAATATGATATAATATATCCACCTGTCTATAAAATGTACTTTCATATATATTAGTATATTATTAAATATCTTCTTTGGAAATGATATGTATATTATATATATTCCTAACTTTTATTCCTAACTTTTAACAGCCCTCTTAGGGTCAGCAGCAAAAATTTTTAAAACAGGAGTAATATATATGTGGTCATTAAGGCCTTTCCCTCCACATGCATTCAAACGCAATTGCCACATCATTTCCCTGTATTCTAACTTTGTTTCCCAGTCCCCACCTCTTTCCAGGTGTCCAACTTCTTCTAATACCCAGAATTTGAAATTGGCCTCCTTGCAATTCATCAAATGCCTATATAATGCATTATTCACATTTTGCTTGTTGATATCCCTTATATGTTCATATATTCTGGCTCTAAAATGTATCTCAGTTTTACCCACATAGTATTTTGAACACACCTTATAAAAGGCCAAGTAAACCACACCCTGAGTATAGCAACTACTATAGTTCCTAGCTTTCAAAGTAATTCCTGCACTAGGTATTGTCAAGTCCTTTGTGTTCTGCAATGAAAGAGCACTGGGCACACCGTCCACATTTGAAAGTTCCCCGTTTTTTATTTGTACCTATAGTTGTATTGGTTTTATTAGTCTTGTAATATTCCAGTATGTTCTTTATATTCCTATTCCTCTTATAACTATATTTTATATTCTTATGAAATATATTAGTTTTGCCACACATTTCACCGAACATCCCCCATGTCTCATCTAAACATTTTCTTAACCACCCCATACCTTTGTGGTAAGTTAATGTAAGGAAGAGTAGACCATCATTTATATTACTATTCTTTCTATTTCCTTGTCTATTTTCTTGCATTTCATTAACTATAGGAGGACCATTTTCTTCCAATACATGCAATAGGCCCCTCTTTTTAATAGTAAGAAGTGGTACATATCTGTTTTCATTTCTACCTTTAAGAACATACTCTGCTATATTGTCAATAATTCTTGATGGATAATCTCTCTCCTGAAACATCTGTTCTACATTTTTAATTTCCATAATGAAATCACTGTCACTTGAAATCATTTTTGCCATTCTAATCATTTGCCCTTTGACAATATTCTTTTTTAAGAACTGGGGGTGATCACTACTATAATGTAGGTAGGCATTAGAAAAATGCTTTTTTCGATAAATATTAGATTTGTAACAACCATTATAATAATTTTTTTCTAGTTGAACATCTAAAAAATGGATAACATTCTTCCCAATTTCGAAAGTAAATTCTAAAAAGTTAGTAGTATGACTTATATATTTTATAAATTCATCAATTGTATTCTCTGATCCCTCCCATACAATAAAAGTGTCATCCAAAAACCTGAAATATTTTATAATATGGTTTTTGTGTATGGAAGAAAAAATGAAATTTAACTCCCAATACAACATCACAATATTGACATATATTGGTGCGCAAGCTGACCCCATGGCAACACCTTCCTTTTGGTGGTAGTACTCCCCCTGAAAATAAAGATAATTATATTTTAAAATAAGTTCCATATTTTCAAGAATCACTCTGTATTCATCGTTTGTAAGACCATCCGTTCCTGTTATAATCTCATCAAACCATTTTAACCCCTCATCTTAGGGAATAACTGAAAACAGGTCTTTAACATCAACTGTTAAGAATATATACTCATTATTATATGGACAATTCACAATTTTCTTTAAAAAATCCCATGAGTCAATAAGAATGTGCTCAAAATTATTAAGAATATGCTTGAGTTTATAATCAACATATATAGCTAAAGGTTGAGTTTTTGAACCATGGGAAGACACAATTGGCAGCATAGGGGATCTACAATTGATTTATGTACCTTTGGAATTCCAAAAATAATAGGTATTACTGGTTTAGGAACACTGAAAAAAATGTACACGTCTTTATCAATCAAAATTTGAAGGAGATTATCCTCCATTATAAGATCAATTTTCTTATACGAAATATTAATCTTATTCTTTGATACAATCACGTATTGGTTCTCCTTGTCTAAAATATCCAGCATTTTCCTATTATATTCCCATTTATCCATTAGTACCACCCCCCCCACCTTTGTCTGGCTTCATCACTCTAACCTTGTAATTTCTACCAAACTCATTTAATATATTAAATTCAGTGGATGTTAAATTACTTGTCATTCCCATATTAATATCCTTTCGATTTTTATTATATAAATACCTAATATTCTTCATAACACATTTTTCAAAATTGAATAATTCTTTCTGTAGCGGTGGATTATAGGTACTAGATATTTTTAATTTCATTATACTGCCACTGTTGTCTTTGTTGTTTTTATCCTTAAAATTATGAATAAAATTTAATTTCCTTGTATATCGCTTGATGTCTAATACAATATTATCCAAAAGTGGCATGTTACTAGGTACAAAACTAAAACCTTTTATAAATAAGTTAAAATAGTCTTCATTAATCTGAATGTCTGTATAATTAAATATATTAAAATTGTTAAAAGAATTGATAATATTATTACCATTAGTCTCTTGATTAGTACTCTCCTCTCCTATTTTATTTATCTTTTGTTTACTGGGTTTGTCTAACTGGGTTTAGTCAAACAACTTTTTTTGCAGAGACCCAGGGAGAGAAGCTCCAGCATATTACAAGCATTTTAAACAGAAATTCAGTAATACACATGCTTAAACATTAAATAAAGTACATTAACAATTGCAGATACATTTGCTAATTAGATTATGTTTATATGAAAGTAAAGGAAACTATCACAATAGTAAATGTTGAACACTGAACATTTGAAGAGATGTATTAGAGGGTTTGTCCAATAGATAGATAGTAGATCATGTGATCTGTGTTTAGAAATTCAAATCAATGGAGGAGAGGCAAGGCACATTCTAAGGATATCAACTATATAATTTTCAACTCCTTACTGCTTATATGATACTAGAGGGTTGCCTTCACAATTTGTACAATATGGATGAATTTAGGTGTGAATCTTTTCCAGTTGTTGAATACATATACTATGGATAACTATATGCCTTGATCTATGGGTGATTCTTGATCTTACTGCCTGCACCCTCCTACATATTTAATGTTGTATTAGGGATTCAAAATCATTGACATATGTATGCATTGTTTTCTCCCAATTTGCATTACATACTTTTGAATGAAGTTAGAATAGTGGGAGAAGATACCCGGTCAAGGGCAGAGAATCAAGGAATGCTGCATCCAGTTCTGCAGTATTTAGGCCAATAAGGTCCTGAATCTCATTCAACACCCTGAAAACTAGGACATAATCCTCAATCCAGTAGGCATGCATTAATACTCCTTTTTCTCAAAAAAGTTGGAAACAGCTTCATCACAGATGATTAAGTCATTTTATTTCTCCTTCAATTGGAAATATACATCTTTGTAAAGGTCTTAGTATACTGAGTTGAACATTTACCTCCTAAAGTTAATTCATTCCATGCAAAGGGATTTGCTCAAGTACTAATAAGGAGAAAGGATTCTGATCTAATAAGATTGTAGATAATTGCCTCACTGCAGCAATTATGTCCTCAGTAGTAGCCACATAGTTAGATTTTAACAAGGTCTTTAACTTAAATAAGTAGGGTAGGAGATGATTTGGAGAGTTGTTGAAAAATACAACTATGGAACCAGATTCATAAACAGGTGTTAGTTACTGTACAATGACAGAGTTATCCCAGCAACAGGTATGCACCAGTGCCCTAATTTCTCCCCTTGCACCCTGTTTTGAAACATCAGTATGAGTGCCCTCTATCCATAGTTTTATTTATCAGAAACTTATAGTCCTTACCTGCATATTTATGCTCCTGTTCTAAACATGAGTAATCTAGATAGCAAAGAATCATGCTTTTACTTTTATCTGGTTTGAAGATAATGACATACCGTGTACCTCTAACCTTCTCCAACATCTATCTATCCTGAATGGGACATGGAGAGATGAAAAGTCAGCAAACAAAGGAGAGAAGTAGTGCTTAAATTGAATTCATCCTTGAGTCTTGGTGAGTACCTTCATGAGGTGGACCCTGTTTTTCACAAAAATCTCACCAAGGAGACACTGATATATAGACTGTATTTATATAGCATATATCATGAACAGAAGTAGGTCAAAACTAAAAAAGATAGCTGGGTGCACAAGACCCAGGATAAAAAAGTGCCCTATCCTGGTAGGCACACTGATACCAGGACTGGAAAAAAATGACAGTGTAGAATCCTCAAAATATGGAAACATTCCTACAATTGGGCCAGGCCCAGGGGGAGTATGACCCCCTATTGTTGAAGGAAGTAGCTGTCTACAAAAAATCACAAAAACTGATAGGCAAAAGAAGAGACCTGAAGACAACAGAGTGGACTATTGAGGATAAGAAAGAAAGTATGTATTGTTACCATTATGCAAAAATCCTAGAATTTCTAGACACAGAATATACAAAAAGATTAAAAGTTAAATTAGAGGAATTAAAAATACTCCCACAGGAAAAACTGTCAGAAGCTTCAAATAAAAATTTGCATTCATTAATACAACAGATTTTTGAAAAACAGTATATAGATCAAGAAACTTTGATCTGTTTGGAAAAAGAAGTATCTGAGGAAGTGCAAAAATGTAAACAACAAAACCTAGATATTTTTGAAAAGTATAAAAAAGAAATATGCACATGGAAAAGAAAGAGAGATTTGAAATGGTGCAATATTTATGCAAAGGAGAAAGCCAAATTAATCAACATAAAGAAGGCAGCCCTAAAGATATTCGAAAAGAAGTACAGGCAAAGGGATCCAGATATGAAAAATTTCACAATAAGAAAAATAATATCACAAAGATGGAATGTAAAAAAGAAAATTAGTAAAGTAGAAGTTAAAAAATAGAATTTGAAGTTATGGAGTGCTTGCGAAGTGAAGGATTTAATGTAGAAGGTCTAACACAGATTACATCACAGCATGATGGAGTGGGAGCCCAAAGTAAGGAGAAGCAGGAAGACCAGGAGACATCTGAAGAAGAAATATGGACATGGGAAAGAAAAAAGGATTCAATATGGTGTAATATTTATGCAAAGGAGAAAGCAAGACTAACCAATACAAAAAGAACAGCATCAAAGATATTTGAAGAGAAATACAGGCAAAGGAATCCGGATATGGAAAACTTTACAATACAAAAAAGAAGAAGACAAAGAGGAAAAGTAGAAAAGGAGATTAGTAATGCAGAAGTCAAAGAAATAGAAATTGAGGTTATGGAGCACCTGCAAAGTGAAGGTTCAGTGTAGAAAATCTAATGCAGAAAGCGCCACAACAGGATAAAGCAATGGATATACAAATTAAGGGGAAACCAGTGGAACAGAAAGCAACTGGTCAGGTGCCATATCAAGATATTTTGGAGTCTTCCACAGGAAACCAGGATAAGCATTCACTTGAAGCTAGACAGCAAGGGAAGGAACACGAAACTGGAAACTCTGATGCAGTCCATGTTGAGGAGTGATAGGCTAGTGAGTTCCCATATGACAGAGCAATGGATGGCACAGGATGAAATTGAAGAGACAGTACCACAGGAGGGTGCTATAAAACTGTCTATAGAATGTCCACAGGAAATGGAAAATAAGGCATGTGCCCTCAGTTTGGAAGAAAATAAGGGAAGAGTTGCTTGATTTAATGGACATAGATATATTAAGATCAATGAGAAAAATAGACTGCAGAAGGTCAATAAAACCCCAAAAATCAGAAGTCTGCTAAAACAAATGAACACAGTAATTAGGACTGTCCATAGAGATCCAAGCAATATAACAGAAGTAAATAGAATATATTACTGTGCAGCTAAACTAATAACAGATAAAGTTCCACCAAAAGAACACAGGGTAGTGAAAGAACAGAAAGAGAAAAATTGAATACAATCATGGAAGCATCAAATAGAGAAAAATATAAAGCAATTAAGACAAGAAGTGTCACTGTTAAAAGACTATAGAAGAGGGAATAGATCAACAAAAATACTAAGAAAGATAGATGTGATAAAAACAATGCACACTATTAGAACAGACCAGGATCTATCATGCACTATTGCAAATAACAAACTAAAAATTTCAGTACAGGTGGAAAAACTTAGAAGATATGCAGATAAATATAAAGGAAAAGTACAAAATAGGCAATTTATTGATGACCCAAAAACTTTTTATAGAGAATTGTGAAACAAGGTAAAAGGATTGAAAGACCACCAAAAGAGAAGAAATAGATGCATTTTGGAGAAGCATTTATGAAGATCTTGTGGAACACAACAAAGATGTTAAATGGATAAAATAAGTAAAAGAAAGAATAAGAAGTCTAGAGGTACAGGATATGAAATGGGGTGAAGTAGCAGTCAGAGAGATTGAAACAAAGTTAAGAAAAGCCTCTAATTGGAAAACCCCAGGCCCAGATGCAGTACCTAACTTTTGGTTAAAAGTATTAACATCTTTGCATGAAGATTTAGCCATGAGTAAGAACTATTTATATGAGCACCCCAAACAGACACCAACCTGGCTAACAACAGGCAAAACAATGCTCTTACTTAAGAGTGAACCTGCAAGTTACCCCAAAAATTATAAACCAATAACTTGCCTTCCGATGACTTATAAACTATACACGGGAATTGATGCCGACAGAGTTTGTAGCCATTTAGAAGAAAACTCAATTATGGCAGAAGAACAAAAGGGCAGTAAAAGAAGGTCATATGGAACAAAAGATCATTTGTTGTTAAATAAAGTCATAGTGGAGAGCTGTAAAAAGGGGAAGAATCTAAGTATGTCATGGACTGATTACAAAAAAGCATTTGATAGTATTCCACGTTCGTGGATAAAAGAGTGCTTAAAAATATATAAGATACACCCTACACTGATCAACTACATTACACTGACCATGAAATAGTAGCAGACCACTATGCAATTAAGCCATGATAAAGGACAAATTATTATCCCAGGGATAACAATTCAAAGGGAGATATTACAGGGTGACTCTCTGTCATCTTTGCTATTCTACCTTCCCCTTAACCCATTAACCTGCCTACTTAACAGCTTAGGCCATGGCTATAATTTGGTTCCTAGAAAACAACAAAGTCTAAAGACTTTTCATATTCTCTTTGTTGATGATTTAAAACTATATAGCTCATCAGATGAAGAACTGAAAGCATTACTGCAGGTTGTTAAACCTTTTCAGATGATATTAGAATGTCATTTGGTCTTGATAAATGTGCAAAAGCAACCTTTTAAGCAGGAAAATTGCAGCACCAAGAAAACATCAGTTTGGGACAAGAATGTGATATAAAAGGACTTGAGCAAGAGGGACTGTATAAATACTTGGGAATTGATGAATGATCAGCAATAAAATGTGAACAAATGTGAATAAAACTTAGTAAGGAATACTTTAGAAGACTTAAATTAATTCTGAAAACAGCATTGATATCTAGGAACAAAACCAAGCTATAAACCAATTTGTTCTTCCTGTCCTAATTTATGGTTTTGGAGTGAATGATTGGCCACAAAATGTGTTGGATAGATTAGATATTAAAACAAGAAGGATGCTTCATCCTCACCAAATGATCTATAAAAATCAGTGCATGCCAAGATTATATATTCCCCCTTCCAAAGGAGGGGTGAGCCTCCTTGAAATTGATTACATGTATAGAGCTGCAATTGTGGGACTCCACACATATCTACTGACCTCACAAGATCCAAATGTAGTGAGTTTTGAAACATGAGGAGAATAAATCTAAGATGACTTCTCTGCTTAACCTAGCAGAAGCATATTGGTGCCAAGCAGGAATGGAAATCAAACCAGAAGTAGATAAAAGTCAGGTAGCAACTGAATGTGCCAAGAAACAAAAGAAAGAATATAAGGTGAAGGACCAGATGAAAAGGCAAGAAATGTGAAAAATGCATAAATATATTTGCAAGTATAGAAAACTTCTGGAAGAAACTCATGTTGATCAGGAACGAATGCAGGAATGGTTAAGCAGAAGTGAATTTAAACCAAGAGATGAAAGGTTAATATTGGCGGCCCAAGATAGTGGGCTATGTACACGCTGATTTACAAAGTCCATTGAACATGTGGGAGAAACAGACAAATGTAGGTTTTGTAAAACCAAATTGTGAACTGTCGCACACCTCATTGCTGGTTGTGACATACTAATGACAGAAGGACTGTATACTGAAAGGCATAATAATGTGGCAAAACTGTTGCAGTGGGGAAAGTGCAAACATTATGGTATGAAGTGGCTGAAAAACAATGTGCCACAAAGCATCATAGAAAATGATGGTCTACATCCCATGGGATTATCCATTACCAACAGTTCAAAAGAAAAGAAGACAAAAATAGAATTGATCATTCAAATCACCACACCCAATGACGGCAGTGTTTTACATAAAGAGAGACACAAAGTTTTAAAATATCAGAATTTGCAAGCAGAAATGAGAGCAATGTGGAAGAAAAAATACCCAGATAGCCCTAATAGTAGTAGGAGCAATGGGTCTTATAAAAAAGAGTCTAAAATCATATTTAGACATGCTACCAATACATGTAACTTCATATGAATTGCAGAAGAAGTCATTACTGGGCACACTGCGGGTGCTGCAAAGAGCACTTTTGGCTGATATCAAAGAATGAAACAATACTAATTTCATGAACTTTAATTGTACTTTGACTTAGGAATGGGGTCCATTCCTGTCATGGTATTAGAAACCCAGAAGACTTGGAGAAATTAAAAAAGGACATTACAGCATTTTGTTGATCTAGTCTTCTGACAGACCTGGATACAAATAAGTTACTACTATCTCAGCTCTTGCTTGTAGATATTAAAGGCTCATTTCACAAAATTTCCTCTCCAGAGCTCTAAAGCTGCACAATGTGTAAGCAGTCAGCTGTTTTTTGCTCTGCAACAGACACTTCAGGGAACTTAGACTTTGACTCTACTCTAGGAAATTCAGCAATGTCAAAGTCAGTGGTAGAAACACTTCTGTCCAAACTGTTGTTCTTTTTAATGTATCTTATAGAAATCGGACTAAATTACTGGGCAACCAAAATGTAAAACCTCTTGAGGGTTTTTTTTTTGTAACTTAGACTAGGTTATGCTAAACAACTGTTGCCAGAAGTATAAGATGGTAGGGGGCCTCCACAGCTTTAGAAAGTAAAAATAAAACTTAATTTATTTTACCCAGCTAAATGGAGTTATCTAAATGAATCCCCAGTAAGGATAATATCTGAAAAATCCATATACAGTCATCATTAGGGAGAATTTAACTCACTACAATTATACATTTAAGAATCCTACAGTAACCAAAAAGTTATATGGAGGATGGCTGCTTCTAGGAAGCAGAAAATACATTTGGAGTGAAAATGTTTGATAAAGTACTGGATTCATCTGAAAGTTGAAGTTCTGGTAGGTAACTCAAATGACAGTTTGAGCGGGTCTAATTTCTGATAAAACTCAAACTGCATATCTTTACATACCTTGAGGGCCTTCTACAAGTACACACATGCTAGAAGGTCTCAACGCACTTGCTTGCTGCCACTTGCTCTAAATATGAAGTGCCCTAACTTCTGCTATCCTGGTTGTTGTTAATTAACTAATTTTCTCACCATCCAACCTTAGCAAACTGCATAGCTCTACCAGAACCCTAACTCTAACCCTAGAACCTTCATCCAGTCTTCCCCTTAACCACAGTGCTGCCTTCCCTAACCCTAGCATCTCAGATTGCTTCCTAACCCTAAAAGTCCATTCCTGCTTCCTACACCCAAAACTCCCTTCCCACATCCTAAACCTAAAATTCCTGATCATTCCCTATTTTAAAACTCTCCTCCAACTAACTAAATTAAAAATTCCATTCACACTCTTTCAACCTAAAACTCCTTTTCTACTTTCTAAACCTAAAGTCACTGATCACTACATAACCCTAAACTCCCTCACCACTCCTTAAACCTAAAGTCTCTGATCACCACCTGACCCTAAACTCCCCTGTCACTCCTTAAACCTAAAGTTCATCCCTCCCTCTACCTAAATCCCACTCCTGATTGCTACCTTAAGGCATAGACTAAGCTCCCAGCCTCTCTCCCTCCCTCCCTGGGTGTTGCACTGACCTTGCCTGAATTCGGCTACTGTGTTGGGGTGTAGTACAGCAGCTCCACTCACTTCACATGGCTACCACTCCTCACCTCAACATACAGTGAAGTTTGAGCACAAGAGGGCAGCCATGAAATCTACAAGATGCCTAAGTCCCTGGTTGTGAGAAAGTGGTATCTAGGTGCCTGGGATAGGGGTGTTTGAAGGAGACCCACTTTCACATGATGTAGACCTACTGCAGAAGGGAAAAAGTTGTAAAGAAGCAGCAACTTCAACAAGTAGGAAAGTCAGTTCACCTTTGGTAGACACTGGATTTTAAATTATGCATTGGATTATTGCATGCTTTTTATATATTTTTTTTATTCTTATTGTTTATGCCATAATATTCAGACAGTGGAAATGTTATTTAAAGATATTTCTAAGTACTTGTATGGTTAGGAATACAAAATTTCTGTACTGGGATGGATATGGAGAACAACGGCCCTTGGATGACTGATTTGTTGTACTTACCTTAATTTGATTAAATAATGCTTTTAGATATGAGAATATGATACTGCAGTGACTTTTCTATCAGAAATCATTGTGCATTGTTGCTACTTTGTTTCTCAAATAAACTTAACTTTAACTTTAAAAACTTTTAAAACTAAAAATTTGTTTACAGAATTACATGAAAAATCAATTGTTTGGTCACAGCTAATACTATACTATAAGGGCAACCCTTTAAAAAATACAGAACTAAATTTTTTATGCTGGCTTATTACTGCCATGCAGTTACAGATATATGTACTGCTTGCAGTTTTGCATTTTACTTTATTGTGCATCGCTGCAAAAAAAATCATTATGCAGAAGGAAAAGTAATCTCCAGTTCCTGTTTTCTATACATGGATTAAACTGTGAACAAAAAACTCTTTTTCTTCTTCAAAATTGGATTAGCTGCTGCAGAGAACGTGACTGAAAATTTAAGTCATTGCCAAAGTCAGATTAGAAGAAACCCCCAAATGTGCCATGAGCTGTTGAGAAAACATTGCAGTACTGAAAGAATACACTGTAACAAACAAAATTTTTGTGATTTCAGAAGGAACAGCTGAGATTCTGAAAGTAATTCCACATGATTGCTGGTCGTTGTATTGGCTCACAGTATATCAACCAGGAGACCTGCAATTTTCTATGATTCTCCAAAGTTAGTGTCCACCAATAAAGTAATTGATAGTGTTGCTATTAAAGTCAAAAGTCAAGTCAATGTCAAAGTAAACTTTATTGTCATTCAGACTCCACAACAAGTGCAACTGAATGAAATGACATCACTCTATGTCCAAACATCTAACATATACAACAATTCACATTACTACATTTAGACATTCCTACTACATAATATTTTTTATTTTACATATCAACAGATATTTACCAAGCTAAAGAGACACAGTATTTATTGCACAGAATTCCACAGCTACTTTTTATTGCACAGGATTCTGTTGGCACTAGTCAAAAGAAACACGATATTTATTGCACAAAATGTCACAGCTGTTACTTATTGTACAGGATGCTGTTTTTGCAACAGTGGGTATTGCACAGAAATAAGATTATACTCTGTTAGAGTACTTGTGCAGTGAATTTAAAACCTTTTAAGGTTATTGCATGCAAATATGCTTCTCACTTGCCATATTACCTACTGTCCCTGATGTCAAGCGAGATTTAAGTTGCTATTAGAGTTCAGTAGCCTTATGGTGTGGGGATAGAAGCTTCTGCTAAATCTGTCCATTTTGCAACATATGCTACTATAACGCCTTCCAGATGTTAGGTGCAGGAACAGTCCATGTGTAGGGTGAGTGCAGTCCATGACATTTTTTCTGGCTTTCTTGAGACAACAAGACTGGTACAAGTCTTGAATAGATGGTAGTGTGGTCCTGGTAACCTTTTCCTGTTGCATTTACCACCCTTTGGAGGGACTTTCAGTCTGTGGTGGAGCAATTGCCATACCAAGCTGTAACACTGTTTGTCAGGATGCTCTCAATAGTGCCCCTGTAGAAGGTCATGAGAACAGGGGCTGGTAGCTTTGATGTTCTCAATCTTCGCAGAAAGTATAGGTGTTCCTGTACTTTCTTGATAATGGCATTTGTGTTCAAAGATCAAAACAGGGCTTCCAAGATGTGCACCCCAAGAAGCTTGATGCTTTTTACTGTCGCCACTGTTTCCCCATTGATTGTGAGAGGGGGATGTTTCTTATGGTTTCTTCTGAAATCCACATTTACCTCCCTGGTCTTATTCACACTGAGTGCCAGATTGTTGTTATCACACCAAGTTATAAGTTGTCTCACCTCCTCTCTATAGGCTGTTTCCTTCTCACTGCTGATGAGATTCTCAACTGTGGTATCATCTGCAAACTTGATTATTTGATTAGAGCTGTACTTAGCAGTGTAGTTGTACGTTAGCAGAGTGAATAGCAGAGGGCTCAGAACACAGCCATGAGGTACCCCAGTGCTCAAGGTGATACTATTTCAGATGTTCTTTCCTGCACATACTGCTTGTGACCTTTCAGTAAGAAAATACAGAATCCAATTGCACTTGTTTCTGTTCTGACACCTAGTTGAGTTACCTTCTCTGTTAATTGCTGAGGTATGACTGTGTTGAATTTTGAACTGAAATCAGTGAATAACATTCACACATAGTTGTTGTTGTTTTCCAGGGGGTCCAATGAAATACCCTCTACCATGGATCGATTTGGCTTGTATGCAAATTGGAGTGGGTCCAAGAATAACGGAAGTCTTGATATTAAGTGGTCTTTGCCCAGCCTTTCTAGGAACTTCATTACTATGGAGGTGAGAGGTACTGGGTGGTAGTCATTGAGGTCCTTTGGTGGAGACTTCTAAGGCAGAGGTATTATGGTGGTGTTCTTGAAAAACCTGGGAACAATGGCTTGTTTCAATGAGGTATTGAATATGTCTGTGAGTATATTTGTCAATTGCCCAGCACAGTCTCTTAGGACCCTTCCCAGAATGTTATCAGGATCAGCTGCTCCTCTAGGATTTTTCCTCCTTAAGGATTCTATGCTTTCTACTGTGTGATGCCTTGAAAGATATGCAAAAGACCCCATAAGGACATCAGGTGTTTCAACTATATGCCAATTCTGAATGTCCATGAGTTTTTCTTTTTAAGTCTGTTATGGACAATTTCAGGCCAATAAAGCCAAACCCCACTAGCTGTGGAAATGCATTGTCAGTACAGCATAAGTTATATTTGCATATATCCCATGTTACCTCTAATGCAAGAGCTTTCAAGGTATCACACAGTGAAATTGTCTAGCTGGGCAAGATTTTTCTTTTAGTTTTTTTTACTGATTAGTTGTTCTGTGTGACCTTGGTACTCATTGTTTTGGATCCTCAGCATTCTATGCATATCAGTTGGATTTAGGCTGAGCACTTCTTTGTTCTGGCTTGTTGGAACTTTCATTGGTTTTGTGCTGTTTGCTTCTTCAAACCTGCTGAAATATATGTTGAGCTTGTTCAGAAATTCAGTGTTGTCCTCACACTGAAATGAAGTGGGTGTGTAATCCATTATGGCCTGAATTCCTTGCCACAGTCACCTCACTTCCTTTTCATCAGAGAAGTGATTTTGGAGTTTCTGACCATATGCCCTTTATGCCTCTCTCACACCCTTTTTTAGGTTTGCCCTAGTGTGCCTGAGCTCATCCTTGTTTCTGTTCTTGAATGCAGCATCCTTACTTTCAGGAGCTCAGATACTCTACTTGTGAGCCAGGGTTTCTGCTTGGCCCATGTGATGATGCACTTGTTGACTGCTGCATCATCTACACATCTGGATATGTAACCCAACACAAACTCTTTGTACTCCTCCAGGTTGGTTTGCTGATTTACAGTGGCTGGCTCTCTGAGCATATTCCAGTCTGTGAATTCAAAGCAATTATGGAGCTGGAGTTCAGATACTGCTCCCTCTGGCCATACCCTTATTTGCTTTTTGGAGGGCTTTCCTCTGGTTAGTAATGATCTGTACACTGGAACTAACATGATGCAGATATGGTCTGAGTTGCGCAGGTGTGGATGAGGCAATGCCTTGAATGCTAGTTTTACATTGGTGTAGACTTTATCCAGTGTGTCCCCAACTCTGGTTGCGAAATCCACGTTAGTAATAGTAAGGAAGGAATGACTTCAGGATGCCATAGTTGAAGTCTCCTGCTACTATGTGTACATTTTCTGAATTCTGATTTTGCAAATCAGTGATCTGCTTGTATAGCCAGTGCCTCATCTGTATTAGAACTGGGAGGGATGTATACAGCTGTAATGCTTACACCATTAAATTCCCTTGGCAAGTAGAAGGGTCTGCAGTTTAATGACATAAATTCTGTACTTTCAGAGAAGTGGGTGGAGATTATCTGGCAGCTAGTTCACCATCTGTTGTTTACATAGATACACACCCCTCCCCCATATGATTTTCCACTGAGAGACTGTATCCTGTCTACTAGGAATAATGCCAGTCCTTCCAGATATACTGCATTGTCATTTATATTCAAGTTTAGCCAAGTTTCAATGATGATAATAACACAGCAGTCTCTCACCTTATTTTTAGTAGTTAGCTCCAATATTAAGTAACCCATTTGCTTATCTAATGAATAAATATTTGCTAGTAGCATGGATGGAAGTGCAGACCTGTATGGGTCTGCCTTCAGGCTGGCAGGCTGACAGTGATTCCAGCTCAAGACCTTGTCTTTCTTGATCTTTCACATCTCTTTCATCTCCTTCTTCCTCTGTTACTGATGGGTGTCATTATTGCTTGTGGGAGGCACTTTGAACCATGATTTAGTAGAATTCCCAGTTTTTGTAGTTCAAAGAGTGTTGTAGGCCCCACAGGCCCTGCAGACATCAGATCAACAAACCATGCGAGCTTCACTGTCAAATTTCCAGACATTTCTCACTACTGTGAGTTAGATTACATTCCATTTTCTGTCCCTGATTTAGTTTTTTCCTTAAAAGTTGACACAGAAGTAACAAATAATGCACATTTTCCTGCCAAGCCAGATCAGCCACTGCCTCACAGAGTACCAACATTTTTTTTACTGCTTATACAGGTTTACTTACTAAATGATTGCCACATTTAAAAACTTAATATGCTAGAGATTGTTTTTAGAAATCTATCACTGTGTATTTCATATATTTCTATCTATGATTTACATCACTCATGAACTGGCACACAGCTGGATTTTTAATTTAAGTTTAGAAAGAAAGGTAAGGAAAAGAAAAAAAATACTTTATTATATATTTTCTAATGTAAGAAATCTAAATTTGTGGTAAGATACATAGGTGCATAGGTTCATAGGTAGGTACTAGGCTATTGGCCCTAGGGCCTATATAAGCCTAGCCAAAAAGGTACCCTGGCTTTTGCCACCCAAGAAAATTATTTTCCTGTGCTCATGTCAAGCAGAGCCACAGAGATGATCCCCAGGGAGAATTTCCTATTTCCTATCCAATCATCAAGATTTTTCTTGAAGAGTGCTAATGAGGAGCTTTGTTTGATATAGATAGGTAGTTTATTCCAGAGTATGGGAAGTCTCTGGGACAAGAATCTATCCCTCCAGCATGTTCTGTTTATCGTAGTAACAAGGTTTATGTCCCTAGAGCGTGGAGCTCGAAGGGATTGGAATTTCTTTAAGTAGAGCATGTCCAACAACTCTGGGTTTGACATAGCTTTGTATGTTAGGCAGAGATCACCTCTGAGTAGGCGATGTACGATGGAGTAAAGCTGGAGTTTTTTGAGACGGTCTGTGTAGGGCATCTGTTTGAGGCCAGTAATCCTCTTTGTGAGGTATTTCTGCAGCCTTTCCAGTTGTAGATGTATTGTGAGGTACATGCCAAAAGAGGCGTTGTACTCTATAATGGGTCTAATGAGTGACGAGTAGAGGGGAGCAATGACCTCTTTTTTCCTGGATGAGAAACCTTTTGTGATGAGATGTGCCACGTAGAAGTATTTCCTGACTACCATGGCAATATGATTATCAAAGGAGATTTTTCAAGGATGTCTTAAAAATAATAATCAGAATTATATTAAGAAGACCAAAATAAACTACAGTAAATACTCTGCACAAAACATTTGTTTTTGACAAAACATTACTCTAATTATAAAGTGCAGGAGGTATGTTTTCTTTTCAATATTAGTGCCTCCACTGTTTTCACAAAGAAATACAAATGAAAATATTAGCTTTGTGCAAGGTGATTATCAAGTTATTTTCATCCTAGCAAAGCCTTTGCAGATCTGGTTACATCTTTCTTCTGATCTGAATCCAAAGAGTTATTAAAGATTCCAATTTTCAGAAGAAGTCTGTAAATAGTTACACACCACATGAGCTACATATGGAAACATTTCACAGCATTGTTATAATTATGCTCATCAGGGGAAGATTTCAATGTAAAAGTAAAAATAAATAAATACATAAAGCTATATGATATGTAGATGGATCTGTTTACTTTATTCTTCTTAAAAAGTAGAATAGTTGTAAAATGCAACACTGCTAATGACCAGACACCATGCAGAATTTTAAAGCGAAAATATTTTTAATGAAGCATGCCTGATCAGAACGCGTGCGCGCATGCACACACACACACACACGCACACGCACACACGCACGCACACACGCACGCACGCACGCGCACGCACACACGTTGTTGGGATTTTTATGTACTTGATTAGTGAAGTCTTAGGAAAAGGAATGAGTTACACAAATAAATGCTGGAATTAACTACTGCATCGATGAAATATCAAAACCACAGTTCTTACTTTATGAAACTCTGACTAAGCACTTATATATATATATATATATATATATATATATATATATATGGTTCTGAGATCATAAGCTCATTTGATATAGTCATTCTCTGATTACCCACTTTGTCCACTATAAGCTAACTTATTTGGAGGCTTAGTGCTTCAGGGAGAGCACAGATAAATCTAGTTTGTTAAGTTATATGTTCTGTTTTCTGATTAGGTAGTATAATGTTGCGGTTGTGACATAGCATGATTAATAAATAGACTATTATGAATGTACTAATGTGACAAGAGGGATGATGAAATGGAGAGAAGGATGTTAGATGAACGTTGTTAAGGTAGGTGTTGTAGTGCTACAGGCCAGTTTCACCGATTAAAATTTATACCTTATGGTTCAAGGGTTCAGTCCTGACCTACTGTTTGTCACTGTCTGTATGGAATTTCATGTGTTCTTAGTAATGTTTGAGAAGGGTTTCTTCAGGATTTCTAGGTTTCACCTATCTCATAAAAATATGTTGGTTGATGACCAACTTCAACTTATCTGTTTATATTTAATTTACTCTTGTCCTCCTGGTGGAGTCATTAATGAAAGGAATCTGAAAAGGAATAATTTACTTACCTGCTTAAAAGATATGTATGTTAAGATTGAACTGCAGCTTTGAAGAAAGTGAAGGCGGTTAGGTTTTTGTTTAATGGCACACTTCAAATGTGTAGATAAAAGGGAGCATGCTTAACAATTAATATGTACATTTGTACCTTTTTATTTATATTTTGTCTCTCAGACGTGTGTGTGTGTGTGTGTGTGTGTGTGTGTGTGTGTGTGTGTGTGTGTGTGTGTGTATTTATAGTGTGATTCATCTATGTATCGCAAAATCAAAAGCAAAAGATCCAGCATGATCTAGAGAAGAATCAGACTATTGAACACTAAAACTATAACATTCTAAAGATAGCAAAAGGAAAGTAATTTCCTTTTATTACCATTGCATTAGAAACCTTCACAACACTAGCTTCTAATTTGTCTAGGATTTGTAAGGAGGCAGTATTATGGAATTTTTTTTTCTTAAGGTAAGGTGTATGTTTAGGGTTAAGGGCATTGGCAGGTTAAGAGTTAGGGATAATACATACTACTAATTTGTAATGTGTACTAACCCTAGACCTAGTCCTAGCCCTTCAGCTGCTCCTAACCTTAACCATACAATTTACCTTAAAAAAACTTTTTGTAATAGTGCCACTTAAAAAGACAGGCTCACCCGCCACACTCCCCACACACATACCAATGCATACATACAACATTAAATCTATTCCCTTACCTTACACACACACACACACACACACACACACATGCACACACACACACACACACACACACACACACACACACACACACACACACACACACACACACACACACACACACGTACACATATGCACACACAATCGCATGGGCACTAAAAAAAAGAACATTCAAACAAATGATCCTGCAGTTCATTCTGTCAGACAAATGAATGTTCAACAGAATGAATGGAACTTATACACATATATACATATACATACCTATAAATATATATGTGTGTGTGTGTGTGTGTGTGTGTGTGTGTGTGTGTGTGTGTGTGTGTGTGCGTGTGTGTGTGCGCGTGCGTGTATGTTTTATTTTTCATCACTGTATGCATTTTGCCCCTCCAGAGATATCACCTTAATGTGGTGGGTACTTGTATGCACTCTTTCAGTTACAGGGTTATGCTGCCTAGACCCTAGTGGTCCTCAAAGGATTTCTTTTAGAGAACATATCTGTATTAAGGTTGGAAGTTAAAGAAAAGTCCAGGAAAAATACATGTGTTGGAGACAAAAGTTTAGAACAAGTTACCCTGACCTGATGTTATAGCCAGGCCTGGGAAGGCGTCTACTAGAAAGTCATTGATAGCTCAGTAAAGGTTTTATTTATTTATTTGTTTAATTATTAATTAATTAATGTATCCTTTTGTTGACAAGATTTGTCCCTATAGGCTAGTAGCCAGTTTTCAGTGGATACCAAGGTGGTATTTATGCTACTAGAGGAAATTTGCCAATGGCATCAGAGAACTTCCCCTACTTGTCATACAAGTGATCGTACAGGGACACAGTTCATTGTGGTGATTCTAGTCTTCTGTTCTAAGTGTGAAGGAGGTGGATCAGAGAAGCAGGAAGAATGGAGGAGAAGGAAAATGTGGTAGTTGCTCTGGAGAAGGAAAATGGTGTTAATCGAACAGCTGTTGAAGCTAACATGATAGAGAAGGAGTCAGAAGGGACCAGGAAGAAGGAGAACAACAGTGATAATGTAAACAAGGTAAAAGGAGAGGAAAAACAGACAGAGGATGGCACAGTGCTGGATTCCAATGACATCTTTTACCAAAATCTGTTTGCAATGGTTATGTCTGCAACAGAATGTGCTATCACAACCCTCCAATTGGGATGGTTGCAGGATGTCTACTTGAAAGAATTAATAGATCAAAGTGAGCTGGAAAGCAAAAAGGCAGCATCATGGGGGAGAGATAATGGAAAGAATTCAAGAGGATGGAAATGCAAAGAGAAGAAAGGAGAAAATACATCGTATGCACAAACAGTGAGAGAGAGAGTGAAAGGAAAGAAGGAAAAAAGGTAGAAATTAGAGGAAAATTTCATGTAAAGATAAGCAAAAAAAATGGAGAAGGAACTAGACCAGTATGAGGTATGGGACAGCATCATAGCACCACTGAGGATAGAACCCAGACAGGTAAGAGCCTTTATTTGTATTAATAAGTGTATATTCTGTGACATTTTCTTTGAAGAGTATCAACATATGGAAACTTTTATATAGCAATATAATAAAAGACATTAATCCATGGAACTCATATGTAATATAGGTTTTTACTAGAGAAGTCAAAAAAAGTGTTTGCGCAATTTAGAACTGAAATGGAAAGAAATGATTTGAAAGAGTATTTAATGACTATATGTAGAGACATTTTGCATATCACAAAAATATATAATAATAGAGGCTTATGGAATGGGGGTGGGAATGTGGTGTAATATTGAAAATGCAAGATAAAAAAATTGCGCACTTACCTAATGCAATTAACACTGAAGGTTAAAAGGTATGGTGAGATATTGGGGACAGCCTAAAACATGTTTTTATGTGGTAAGGATGATCATTTAATTAACAACTGTGATAAAAGAAAATTTTTTTTCATTCTATTTATTTTACATTACAGTACCAGGAAAGTCCAACTGGACACAAGTCCTTTTTCAGCAGTGGCCCTGGGAGAAAATCCCCAAATATAACACAGATTAATAAAGTATAATTACACACGTACAACTATTGCTTGTATTTCTGTGGAGCTTTTCTCCCTGGGCATCTATTAAAAATGGGCTTCTGGCTCAGTCGAACTTTCCCAGTCAACAAATGTAAATAAATAAATAAATACATTTTATATCAAATAAAGCTATGATAATTCTTTAAATTGTACATCAGTAAAAACATTCAGTATGATATAGTATCATAATGATATAAAGTATACACCAAGTGTCTATACTTAGAAGAAGGAGTAACTGATGAGAGGAACAGAGAGGTATGAGGAATGAGACTAGCAAGATTAAGAGAAGTCTACAGCCTGAAAATAAGGGAGGAGTGTTTGTCCTAGGGTGATCAAGAAGAAGAAGAAGATGGAGTTAGACTAGTCTGGGGATGTCAAAGTTACAGATCCAATTTGGTTGTAGGTGCATTTTTAGAGATTTTTTAGACTGAGCTACAGATGATGTGGCTGTTGTATTAGTGGGCAAAGTGTTCAATTTTTAGCTATAAAATTTGAATAGAGGGAGGCTCCTGCAGAGTTGTTGGTTTTAGCGACTTGAAGTAGAGGTTTGTTATTGGAGTATAAGAACCTAACGTAAGAATGTATTTGGTTTTGAAATGAAAGGGTTTTATCAGGGTAGTATAGAATCTTATGGGTTAGTATAAGCTGGTTGTAAAGGAGAAGATGGGGAGGTTCAAGCCAGTTGAGTTGTTTAAGGGCTGAGCAGTGGTTTGTTTGGTGTGAGCTATTGGTGGCAAACTTTGCAATTCTGTTATAGCAGGCATCAAATTTAGTTAAATCTGATTTTCTCAGATTGGCGAGGATGGGGGGGGGCACATAGAAATGTAGAGATGAGATGTGTATGTGCAATTTTACCCCAGGTGCTGTTTGTGAAAAATTGCTTATTTCTACATAGTCCCCCCAAATGTTTTATATGTGCAAAAATGGGACACAAAGCAAAGAAATGTGAACAGAAGTGCATAAAATGTGAAAAAATGTGCTGGTATAGTCATCCAGTATAAAGAATGAATAGATATTTTAGATTACACAATAGTACTCATTGGAAGAACAGTAATACTAGACATAAGGTATAAAAATCATGTTTACAGCGTAATTACACTTTATGGATATGCCTTACAGAAACAAAGAAAAATCATGTTTATAAAAATAATGGACCATGTACATTTAAACATGCAAGTAATCATAATGGTGGACTTTAACTGTGAGACATAAAGAAAGAACAGATTCTAAAGTAATTCTAGATATGATTAAATATAATAATATGCATTTATGAGAAAATAAGAATTGGACATACAAAATAAGCTATTTAAGAATCTAAATTGACTATTTTATAGTTTCAGACAGCTTGATTATATTATATCAAGGGTGTAAAATCACAGGAATTTCAAACCATTTAGCCATGTGGATAGAAACACAAGAAAGGAGACATTTTATAAAAAACAGACAAATGAATAATAAATGTATCAAACAGGCAGGCTAATATCCAGAAAATATTTAATGGCACAAAGAACACTGATAAAAATGATAAAATAACAAATGGTGAGCACTTTGATCCACTTAATAATCATTAATAAATAATTAATTATTAAGTGGATGAAAGTGCTCACCATTTGTTATTGTATCATTTTTATCAGTGTTCTTTGTGCCATTAATTTTTTTCTGGACATTAGCCTGCCTGTTTGCTTCATTTTAATTCCTTTGCCTGTCTTTTTATATCTAACTTTTAGTCAGTTGTGGTTTCTTGTGATAGGCAAATTAATAGAAAGAATTAATGAGTCAGAATTGAATGAACAGGCAAAGGACATGATACTATAATTATGGCAAGATCACATAAGTATTTTTTATAAAGACTGGATGAGCTGGTAGATCAATTGGAAAGAAAAATATAAAAAAGAAGTATTAAAATGGCAAATGTTAAAAAGACTACAGGATTTTGAAGTATATAAGGAAATTAGTAGCCAAATATTCAAAAACATAGCAAGTAATAGTGAAGATGTTATACAAAAAATAAAGAAAACTGAATGAATTGAATCAAGAAAAAAATAAAAGAAGATTATTTAAGCAAATATACTTTTTGCAAGGAAAGAAATAATAAGCAGTGCCATACTTAAGTAAAATGGTTAAAGAAAATACAAATATAATGAGAGAATTAAAAGATAGAAAAGGCAACATAAAAATGCGCAAGAAGAAATTATGAAAACTATCAAAGAATACATAGTAGAGGCATTCTCAATAAGTGACATTACATTAAAAGATAAATATGAATTAAACAGGTTAATTGAAGAAAACAATAAAAGGGTGGAGGAAAAGATTACAATAATGGAATTAGAAAATGTACTTAAGACAGTAAATATAGAATCAGCCACATGGATAGATAGAATTGAATACTTAATGTACAAAACATGCAAGAATGGCAAAAAGAATATTTCATTGAAGTAATGAATGAATGGTTTGCAAAAGGTATAAATGATAAAAATATATACTTAGGGATAATGAAAATCATGTGAAAAAATGAGAAAAAAACAGATATAAATAACAGGCGACCATTTGTACTAAATAATCTAGATTATAAGATTTTCATGAAAATAATAGAAAAAAGAATAGCAGACAAAGTTAAATTATTATCTGAAGCAATCTTTGGAACTAGAAGTAAAGGAAGTCAAGAACTGTTAATATTAATAAGAGAATTGGTAGAGGACATAAACAGAAAAACAGAATTAAAAATATTAATAGGATGCAAACAGAGCTTTTAAAAAAATTAAACACAAAGCATTCTAGAAAAGTGTAGTGGAATATAACATAAGTAATAAAATAATAAATGTTCTGAAGTCAGTTTAGATGGAAAATAAAGTAAGATTAGTAATCAATGGATGGATAAGGGAACTTGTAAAACTAAGAAGTGGTATCAAACAAGGATGTCCAACCAGTAGCATTTTATTTGCATTAATTATGAATGCAGTGGTCAATGAGATTAATTTGATATAGGAAAAAACTAAATATCAGACACCAGAAGGAATTATTATTCCAGTTATGTTTACATATGCACATGATTTAGTGTTAGCAGCTGAGAATACAGAATGGATGAAAACAGCCATATGAATGCTCAATAAAGAACTGAAGATGCTAGCTCTTAATAAAGAAAAAAGTAAAGGACTAGGCTTTTTTTTGTAGAAATACAAGATATTACATTTAATGAAGAAGAAAAAGAAATATTAGGAATAAAGTTTGGAAATGAACAATTAAGAGAACAATAATGGAGAGATATGATAGATGGTCTTGCATATTTTGAAGAACATTTAGGCTGTTGTACAGCAAAGGGGCATATTTAAGTAACTCTATAATATTAGGTAAAATTACACATTTAGCTAATGTTATGTACAATTCCATTAGCATCACAAAATGATTTAATGAATGTAATTTTTACATTCATTTGGGGGTCAAGACTAAACCTCATATAAAGAGGCATTCTTTATGTAAGTAACAAAGAAGGAAGGTTAAGCTTGTTATACCCCATTATATATGTTATTTCGTAGAACTTGTATAAGGGTAAATAGGAAGAAAAGTTACTAACAAAAGTCATAGAAGGGAAACAAAACAATTTGGGAAAAGCTGGAATATTTAAAAAGAAGTACAGAAGTTCATTGTATGGACATGAAATTATATCAAGAGAAAATACTGCTATGGAAAATTGATATAGGAAAGATAGAAACAAATAGAATTATATGGTACGAAAATATAATGGAAAAATTGTATTATGTTTATTCTTGAAAACATATAACTGGAGAGAAAATCAAAGCAGTAAAAATGAGAATTAATAAGTAGAAAAGAACATGTAGAATGTACAGATTTTTTGGAGGTTATCAATAAGTAAGTTACTGGTCAAGACAAACATGCCATATAAAACAAAGAAAGATAGAATTTGTTTACATTGTAATGAATTACAGACAACTGTGGAAGGAAATATATGACAAAGGATACTTAAAAGAATTGGAGAACATTGAATGTGTTAGTATGGACATGGTTGAATATGGACATTTTAGAAATGTAAAACAAAAGAACTTTAACACACTAGATGAAAACTTATTTTGTATAATATGGATAATATGGAATAAAATAATTAATGAAGTAAAATACAATGGAAAGTGGTTATTACCAGAAACTTTGAAGGAAGTAAGACTTTGGTTGTGGAGGAAAGAGTGAGGGGATTAAAAAAATGAAAGTTTAATTTAAATGTAAGAATCATGTTGTGAATATTGCAAATAATGTAAATATGTGTTGAAAAGTTGTACATAAGATGTCTATATTTGTAAATACAATAAAGAACCTCTACTTGTCATTGTTGTGAGTGGGAACCATTTAAGGGGAGCACTTCCTTTTTCTTATCCAGGCATAGAAGCAGCCTATAGAAACAAGGAGGAAGATGGAGGGACAAGGAGATGATGAAGTAGTGAAAGAAATGGAGAAAGCAAATATTGAGACTAGATAATGTGTGCAGGATTCTGAGGAAATGTTTCAAAGAAACCTGTTTAATGGAGATCAGTCAGCAAATGATGGTGCATAATTACAACCTTTCAGTCGGGGGTGGTTGCAGGATGATTTACTTAAAGAAATGGTGGTGCAGAGTGAGCAAGAAAATGAAGGAGATGTTTCCTGTGGGGGCACTATGGAGAAAATACAAATGGGAAATGCAGATAAAATCCTGAAGAATAGTGGTGAGATGGAAAAGAAAACATATGCAGAGAAAGTAAAAGAAGGCAAAAGAGGAGTAATAAAAAAGAAAGCAGTAGAAAACAAAAAACAGAAGCATGTGGTAAGAATAAAAAGTAAAGAAGACAAAGAAATGGACAGGTATGAAGAGTGGAATAATTTAATAACTCCTTTGGGGGTAAAACCAAACGAGATAAGAGCATTTATTTTTACTAACAATAAAATATTTTGTGACATAATATTTGAGACTATTTTTTTTCAATGGAAATTTTTCATGGAGAATATGAAAAAATACAGACTGTAACCCATGGAATTTTTATGTGATAAAAAGCATTTAACAGGGAAACAAAAAAAGAAAATTCATGTACAATTTTGAACAGAGTTAGAAAGAAAGACTTTGAAAGGACATTTGAAAGCTTTATATAAAGAAGTACTGGGCACTGCAAAAGTTTATGACTGGTAGAGGTAGTATTGTGTTAAAACTAGAAATGGGATATGATGCAAGAAATGTGAATTGAAATGTTATACATGTAACAAAATTTGACATCTGTGGATGGATTGCAAAAATGATAGTAATAGTGAGGAAAAAGTAAAAGAAAGAAGAAAATGAACAAAGAGAAGAAACCTTAGAAGCAGTAGAAACAAAAGAAAAATTAGATGAGTAAAAATAGTAAAGAAAAAAACAATAGAAGAAATAAAATAAGTATGTATTTTCTGGACAGCATATAAATTATCATTCAGAAAAAAGGTGTATTTGATAAATTTAGTACAGATGGGAAAAAGACCATACTTAGGAAGTATATCTGTTTTGCCAACAGTATTTGAAAATTAATTATTACATATATTTTTTCACTTATATGGGGTTCAAGATTAAACCCAGTAAAAATAGAGTTTTGTATGTAAATAAAGAAGAAGGAGGTTTATGGTTAGTAAATCCAGTGGTATACATTGCTTTGTTAAATGTGTGCAATATGTTAAAGTAGATAAATGAAAACGATGAGAGATTATTAGTAAAACTGTATAATTATAAGCATGATAAATTTTGGTGTATGGTAGACAAAGAGTAAAAGAGAAAAAAGAGTGTATAAATAAAGAAATAAAATGTTACTAAGAAAAAAATATTTTTCTGAAAAATAAAAACTGACAGTATAGAAAAAGATAGAAAAGTAAGATGAAAAATGTAATGATAAAATAGTACTATGCAAAACCATGGGGAAAATCTAACAGATAAAAAAAAATTAAAGCTACAAAAATAAGCATGAAATGGTGTAATCAGAAAGTAGAATATCAAGATTTGTTTTGTGGAGACTGATAATAGATAAATTGCCAGTAAAATGAAATATGCCATATAAAAAGAAATGTGATAGAATTTGTTTACATTGTCAAAAAGAAGAAACAAGAAGAAACTACGGAACATGCATTTTTGAAATGAAAAATAGCAAAAAGTTATAGGGAAAACTTTGTAAAGAATATGTTTTGAGGATATAAAAGAGGTGGATAAAATAAACATGGACATGATTAAATATAGATATAAAAATAGAAGTAAAGAATATATTAACGAAATAGATAAAAAGTTATTTATGTTATATGGGTTATATGGAATGAAAGAATCAAATTATGTTTAATGGTAAATAGATTTTAACAGCAATATTAAGTAAAACCAGATGGTGGTTATAGAAAAAGGATTGGGTGTCTAATAGAGATGAAAATTTAAAAGACTGTAAAGTAAATCATGAATATGTGTAAACAGTTTTGTATATGTATACGTTTGTCTTCTTCTTTCATCTTAGACTGCCAATTTTCATTCATTCCTCAATGGATGGGTTCAGATCTAACACTTGGATCTGACTCGGCCATTAATCTAGTTCATGGTGACCAACAAGCTCTCAAGTTTCTTTCCTACCCATAATGCACCATGCCCAACATCCCTCAGTTCTCATTTGCCACTTTTTGAATCTAGAAGTGGCCACCTTCACTCTTGAGGTTTTTGATAAAGTTAGGTGAAATTTTACAAGTTTTTTTGTTTCTACCAGTTATTTAGTGATAGCTACTGCTATCACAAGAAGGTTCACTGTGTTTTGTCCATTAGTCTCTCAACTTTATACACCTTTCTACTCCTTTTACATTTATTAGTGTAGTTTTTGCTACCACTGTTGGTAGGCCTTCCTATCCTGTTTCTTACCTTGATAATTAATCTTTATTAAAAAAAAAATATCTTCTAGCCTTTTTTCACAGTTTTTTTTCCGTTCAGGAGTAGTAGTATTTAGTCATTCACTGTCAAGATACTTTAGGTTAGAATTTTTGAGTATCCTTTTGATATCTGATATATTACGTGAAACAATTTCTGCTAAAGGATTCAAGAAATGTGAGAGATATGGGCACACAATGCCCATTTCAGATGCCCACTCTTTATGTATACACTGTTTAGCATCTCAACCAGGAATAGGTTCATAGGTTCATAGATTAGTACTAGGCTAACTGCCCTTCCGAGCCATTTTAAGCCTAGCCAATTATCCCTTGTGAGATTCAAAATCTGCACCTTGTGTTTGTAAGGCAAACACCTTAACCATTAGGCCACCCTCCCAACCCTGCGACATTTGTAGTGGGTTCACCCCAGGGCTTTAACAGAAAGACAAAATAAATTAATCTTAAAGGGGCAATTACCAACTCCTTTTTCTCAAGCCATTTCTGGAGTTCAATCTCCAAAGTCTAAGAATAAGGGCTCTTCAAAAAGGTCCAGATCTTCAGACTCAACTGCATCCTCTTCATCAGAGCCAAGAAAAAATAAGTCAAAATTGGATCAATGACCCTTGCGATCTAATGATCTTTAGATCCAATAAAATATGTGACTAGTCCTACCTCTGATCCAACAAAACTTGTTCCAGATCTGAAGACCCTGGATCCTAAACCATTGCCATGTACTGTATACTCACCCAGCATGGATCCGGTACCATCCAGGGTGCCCTCCCATTTTTTGCAGTGGCACTCTAAGTCTCCATTGGTGGTGTCCTCTAATTCCTCCAGAAATCTTACAGAGGCAGATGTGGAAAGGATGATGAGGAGATTCTTCATTAAGCAATTTCAGAAGAGAGTCCTCACAGTTCCTACCTCGTTGGATCAGGAACACAGTTATTTTCTACTCCACCAGTAAAAACTCCTTCTCTGACTCAGCCTGTGGTGATACAGTCCTCAAAACAGAGTGCTCCAGACCTTCTGGGTCAGATCTGGAAATATCATTGTCATAGGATTTGACTGATACTCTGAATGCACCAGTCCAGATATCTTTGGATCCAGATAACTCTCAGAGCTGAGGCTTCCAGGTTAGACCTGAGGGGATAGGATCAACTCCAAGGTTTCTGGACCCCTCTCTTCCTCTTAGAGCTTTGGCATTGGACAACTTGGCTCTGGCTTCCTCCTTGAGCAAATATCTCTCAGAGTTGAGGAAATTTGACGGGCCAGATTCTCACTTTCTCAGCTCTGCTTACTTCCTTCTCTCCTGAGCAGTCTGCTTTCGAGGTTGTGTAGAGGGTTTTCTCTGCTCTGGCAGGTCAGACAGGTATTTCCCCTCAGATCCACATTCAACATCTCAGCTAGCTTTGCATTGTGATCCACAGCATTCTACTCCATGGGGACAGCCAGCCCAAAGCATCCAGACCACCCAGCCAGGTGTTGTCATCTCTTTTGATACTTCTCCAGATCATCCCACTGAAGATGTCCCTGGGAAGAAGACATGCAAGAGGAAGGACTTGGACTCTCCCCACTAGACTGTCACTGAAGATTCTGACTTTGGTTAGTGAGAAGGGTCTCCTAAATCACCACCTGATGATGTATCATTTGGAAACATTGTTAAGATCTTTAAACAGAAGGCTCATTGGTCTGCCCAAAACCCAACTCCTGAGGAGTCAGTATTTCTGGAAGCTTTTGGGACTAGCCCATCTACCTTCTGGGTTACTCCACACACTGATGAACTTATTGATTTATTTTCTAAGTGGACATGGAAGGAACCTGATATGACTGAGCTAATACCCAGGAGAAACCAGACAGGATTCTGGCTCCACCAGTAGGAAGAGAACAATGGAGTAAAGGAGTACTAGTTGATGCAATGTTCGTGGTGGCAGCTACAAGGAAAGAACTCATAGAACAGAGTTGCACTGTCCATCCACCAGTAGAGAATCTAGGGCACTATACAGATTTGGGAAGTGAGTTATGCTTCAGTGACATTTGTTCTTTGATTGCTGAACTACTTGTCATACTTCATGAGACTGTAAAGGGACTTGATTTAGGAATCTTCAAACTTCCTTTCAGGGGCCACTATTGCAGAAGCTCAAACTTCTGTGGCCTCACAGATTGCTACCCTTCAATCTATTGAAAATTCATCCATGAGGTTCATTTTGCATGTTGCAGAAGGTGCCTCAAGGTCCGTGGTTCAGGTATTTCCATCAGGAGGCATGCCTGGATGTGGCTGCGTGATTTTGTGGAGCCCTTCAGTGATCTTTTGTCAATGCTCCCTTTGATGGTTCTTCTTTGTTTAGCCCCACAGTAAAAAATACACTCTCCAGGTGTGAGAAAGAAGGAAAGACCCTATTTGCAGTGGGTATATATTTTTGACCCCTCAACAGACCTTTCCCAGGAATCAACGGGGAGGTTGAAAGATGTGGTTTAGGAAGTCTGACGGTCCTTTCCAGGACACATGTGAAGGTAGTTCCCCCAGAGGCAGAGGGGGGAATGATAATGGCAGAAAACACCCCTGAGGCAGAGAAGGCCTGCAAAACTGAGAGTCTATAGACGCGTTTTATGACAGACCTTTTCAGTGCTCCTGAAAGGAAGCCCAATTACCTTCCTCTGGAGGCAGTCAGGGTCACTTATCTCTGCACCAGGAAGCCTGGCTAAATATAAAAAGGACACTTTGGTACAGAGAATCATTTCCAGAGGTTATATTATTTCCTATTCCCTACCAACTCCATTACCCAGGAAAATCGCCGATGTTCCACTCAGTCAGAGGGAAGTAGCAGCACTAGAAAATCAAAAGCTGCTAGAAAAAAAGAGTCATCCAAGAGGTCCCTCTAGACCATATAGAATTAGGAGCTTATTCAAGATTCTTTTTAGTGCCAAACGAAAACGGGGACTGGAGACCTATTTTATATCTCAATGCATTGAACAAATCAGTTAGACACACCATGTTCTGTATGGTCATCATTCAGTCCATTCTGTCCTTTCTGAGCAAAGATGACTGGATGTGTTCAACAGACCTTCAGGATGCATACTATCACATAAAAATGAACAGACAATCCAGAAGGTATTTATGCTTCCAGCTGGGAGCTAGTCAGTACTAGTTCAGAGCATTGCCCTTTGGCCTCACCACAGCACCCAGGGTATTCACCAAGTGCATGGCAGTAGTAGCAGCTCACTTGAGACTGCAGGGATTCTGGGTGTTTCCATACTTAGATGACTGTCTCATTACCGCTCCAACCAGGCATCAGCTGATACAAGCATGAGACCAACTGTTGCAAGCTTGTTCATATCTGAGAATAACCGTCAATTACAACAAGTTACAATTACAACTGACTTAGACATTCTGGAATTCATAGGAACAATGTTCATCACAGTATCTATGGTAGCATCTCTTCCCCTTTCAAGAGTATAAACAATAAAGAATCAGGTTATGAAAATAATTTGCAGTACCTGAATTTAAGCCCAGTTCATTCTGCAAGCCCTGGGATCCATGTCATCAGCAACAGTCTTAGTTCCTTTAGCAAGATATCACATGAGAATTCTGCAATGGATGCTACAAACACCATGGTCAGTTCTCTCTCAACCCACGTTGACAAAGATAGGAATAACTCAGGTATGTAAACGTATCTTTCCAGGTGGATGCAGTTACAACAACTGATTGGATAGGGGGACATTTTCTGGGGAAGACAGTCCAAGGTACTTGGTCCCCTAAAGAGGCCAACTTGCATATCAATGTTATGGAAATAAGAGCAGTGCTTTTGGCATTGCAAGCATTCCACAACTCTCTCCCTCTTGGAACAATTGTGATCTAAAATGGCAACATATCAGTAGTTTGGTACATCAACAAACAAGGGGGGGAACCATATCTTATCCCATGTGTCAAGAAGCTCTGAGGATGTGGCAATAGCAGATTTCTTCCAACCGCTTTCTAATTGCAATGCATATTCTGGGGAAGTCCAATGTGATAATAGACAAACTGAGCAGGTCCACCTTACTACCTCATGAGTGGTGTCTCAACAACAAAGTGTCGGATATAATTTTCCATCAGTGGGGCCAGCCTTGCTGCAGTCTTTTTGCATCTCCCTTAAACAAGTGCAGCAGCTATTTCTTCAACTGGAAACTTGTTTCCAGAGCAAACAAGTCTACAACAGGAGATTTCAATTTCTGCCTCTGGTTTTGAAAAAAGCTTTGAGATTCAGCTTTCATTGTTTATTAGACATAGATCTGTAAGGCTGTCCACCAGTACATTCAGGTCTAAGCGGATGTAAGAGGTCTGGAGGTGAAGGCCCAGCTAGGAAGCTATCTTCAAAGCTATCACTTTCTCACCGCTAGTCTGCATAGCTGGTATGACTAAATGACCCTACTCCCATGTTTGTATATATACCACATTAATGTGGTATTATGTTGTAATTACCTTCAATGTTCCTTCTCATCATATTCTCTTGAAAGGTCACATGTCTAGAAAAAAGGCCATACTCCTACAAATTTATATGCCACTTTACCATGGATGTGTTTCACACTTTCTGTGCATTCAGGTGAGTGGCAAGGGTCTCCAAACCTCCATTTGATCCACCTGTGTTTACAGTCTGTGTAGTGTCTGGGGTTTCAAAGAACATCCTCTAGTCCCTTAACACCTCTTGAGACCACCAGCTGAATTCCTTCCTGAGGAGGATATGAAGAGTAGTAACGTGCAGTGGAAGATTATGCTGTTCCCTCAAGTTTCTGAGTACCACTATATAGTTTTCATTTGCAGCCTAGCCAGGTGCACCTTCATAATGGAGACAGACATACAGCTTAGAGCTCTGAGGAATGTCTGATGTGGTATAAATGTGTCTTTTTGATCAGGCCAGAAAGGATCTGTCCTAAATGAATGGTCTTGTCCTCTGGTAGGAACAGACTGTGTAATTATATATTCAGCAATGCCATCAGGAAAATCTTTCTTCTCTGGTGTTAAGCTTGGCTTTCGCTAGAATCAGGGAGAATGTCAGGCTGTTTATTCAGTGTATAGTACACTTCAAAAAATCCTGCATTTCTTCCAGTGAAGTGACTTTGGTAAAAATGCATCCCTGGTGTTTTGGATAGAAAAAAAAAATTGGTTAAAAAGTTATTATGCATTCTGGGTGTTGTAGAAAGATCAAAAGATAATGAGGTAAGCTAAAAAATTTATTTATTTAACATTTGTTAACCGGGAAAGTACGACTTGGAACAAAGTCAATTTTCAGCAGAGGCTCGGGAGATATAATCCAGATGCATGTCTGTGTAACGTGAGAGGAAACTGGAGGTCCCTGAGGAAACCCACACAAATGCAGGGAGGACATGCAGACTCCACACAGAAGGCACTCCAGCCAAGAATTGAATGGGAGAACCTTTTGCCGTAAGGTGACAATGCTACCGATGCACCACTGCGCTGTCCATTGTGTCCACTTGCATAAAAAAATTATTATGCTCTACTAGAGGCATAACTAGGGTGAGGCAGATGGATCAGCCACCCTGATCATAAAGTGCTACGGGGAGAGATCAGAAGATCCCAATTGGTCTTCATTGTATCACCAACATTCAGATATTAATGCTACTATAGTGTTTTCATCAGGACATATATGCTGTAGCACTCCATATGTGGTATAAACTATAGCAACTACTTGCTAAATTGCTAAAGTTTAAAAAGAGACTTAAAGTTAAGAAGGGGTAACAAACTGGAGAGACAACACCTGGCGCAAGAATATATATCTGCATCTTTGTTCCCTATCACAAATTTCAGGCATTGTCTGTGGTCTTTGTGGAGAGGGATGCATAGATGCCCATCATGTAGATTCAGGGTGACTAAAAGTGCTTTTGACAGAAGGATTAGGACCAACATCTGTATTTGATTAACCTCATAAACTTGTTGGGCTAGATAAATCTAGTGTGAATGTCCAAGAGCTATCATTTTTGCTTCTAGGAGAAACCTGAAATAAACACTTCTACACCGTTTCTATAAATCCACACCATGAATGTAAGATCAAAACCATTTGCACCACTTCCTTTTTAGCTGAGATGGGAAAGAATGGACTCATTATTGATAATGAAAGAAAGGCTTTGATTTCATTTTAAAATCATCTCTCTTACCAACTTGTTCATGGGTAAGCTAAACAAATGTTCTTTGTCTCATGGACTCCAGGCCCAGTGAAGAAGCATTTTTCTTGTTAATGTAGTACAGAACTCAAAGAAAGAGACACCTCAAGGCAATAATTATACTGGTAGTTGTATACTTAGATGAAATATGTCTTTTCAAGCTGACTTGCTAATAATTTTTTTCTGAGGACACTCTGGACCTTGGGGAAAAAAAAAACAAATCTACACAAAATTTATTTAACAAATCAATATAAAAACTTAAAGTTAACAACTTTATTATAAATCTAAGTACAAGATCAGGGTACTTACTTTCCTCTAGAATTCTCTTGGAAAAAAACAGTGGAAAAAATAAAATATAAAAAATTGTGTGTTGTGGGAAAAAGAAAAGAAAACAATGTACTTCCCCTCTAAAGATGTGTCAAATCAAAGTTATTTTCTATGGCAAGAGTCTAACTGTACTCTGGGGACATTTGAAAAGCAATGGAAGGGTGGATGTCTCAGTTATCCACACAACAGACACCAATCAGTCCTGTTTAAACAAAAGTCCTCAGAAAGATCGCTCTCTCATCCTTCTGCAGTTGTCATTCCCATAACTAATTAGTCAGTCAACAACTGATGACAATACGTCAGTAGGCAGAACATTAACTGGTATTATTTGTAGGTGACGGTTTACAAAAGTATAATTTTTGCATGATTTAAGGTCATCTGAACAGATTTTTGCAGTTTTTTTTCAGAGAGCAAAATAACATAACTTTACTATTTCCGCTCAGAAGAGATTAGCATTTAGTATCTAGTTAAAAAGGATTTAAACAGTATTAAGCATTAAAAATACTTTGTTCACAATCTCCCAAATTATTAGAATCTGGTAGATAATGCATGTTACGTAAATGATTATACTTTTGAAAATTCTCTATCCAGTTCTAATTAATCTTTTACAGCTGTACTTTGCCTTATGTGACTTTCATGCTTGGTGCAAATAAAAAGTTGCATGTTTTGTCTGTTAGAAATAATGCTGATGTGTCCTGATGTATCAAAATAATTGATTTTTATAGCAATAAGTTACCAACACTCAAATATGTCATTGTTGTGATAGTATACTGTGGTTTAGTTATAATTAATTACATTTGCAGGCATGAATATAAAGGCAGAAAAGGAACTTCTGAATTCCCTCAGATGTTTCTTATGAGGATCAGGAACTTACAGCTGTTTATTGATGTTGTCAGTCCCAGTTTTCTGGATGCAGGCAATTAACATGACTATATTCAGCAGAGAAAATTTAAAAAAAGAAAGGCCTTATCAAACTAACAACTAACCTTTTTTGTTGCAGAGGGTCTTGCAGATTGCATACTTCATTTTATTTGACATTCAGTGATTTTGGAGTTGACAGTACTTATGATGCGAGGGGTAAGGGCACACTCGAGGGGTATGTGCTGCTGTTATCCCCCAATGAAATTTGTTTATATATGTTTGATTTATATTTGTTTATTGCATATTACTTTTTTGTTTTTTTTTTACAGTTTTGCTGACAAAAGTAATGTTGTGTTTTGTGTTAAAGGTGAGATATAGATTTATTAATATTGAACTGAGCTTTCTTAGTCATATTTCCAAGGTATCAATAACATGGCTGGGAACTTTTACTGCCTGTCCAGCTCCAAGACTCCAGTGCAATTAAAGCATTCTTGATGTCTGTATTGCTAAATAAATTCTCTTTGTCTAAACTTGGACTTAGTCAGATATGATCACTACACTATAATTCTGGCCTCAGACTTATTTTTTTATAATTTATTGTGTGTCCCATTTTTCCCTGCTCTTGACCATCAAGCCCCTTCTCCTAATAACCTATCACAGGATCCTGGGAGAGATTAGAGCCAGGGACTGAAGCCATCATCCAAAAGAAGCTTGGCCATTTTCTGAGAGCTCATCATTCCCCACATGGCTAGAAATCACTGTGCAATGTTTGCTTTACAAGGACTTAATGAATTAGTATTTTTGTACA
Organism: Protopterus annectens; assembly: GCF_019279795.1. NCBI lineage: Eukaryota > Metazoa > Chordata > Ceratodontiformes > Protopteridae > Protopterus > Protopterus annectens. The sequence continues at coordinate 135,492,493 of NC_056740.1, forward strand.
TCATGTCCCCAGTTAAAATGAATGCACTCTTTGGCAAACTTAGGGGAAGTTCCTAGTATGTGAGCTGCAGTCTCAGACTTTCCCATAAATAGAGTTGCTACAACCAGCCTCAGCCAGCACCATCCTGCTGTGATGAATGAAACAGCACTGTCAGCTTATATCCACTCCTCCATGCCTGGCTCCACCAGTGCTGGCCCCATTAATCAAACCTGAGTCATCCATGGACAGTCAGTGCCAAAACCTCTGCAACGCAGAGATGGATTCTGACCTCAGCAATTTTCAAAAAGCCCCCCCCCCCACACACACACACACATCAGAAATGGTGGCTGTGTCCTCACAACCCCCTGTGACCAAAGTGAACTTAGCATGAATTATGCTATATTCACCAATCCTTTAGCTGTTTATAGCTTAATTCGATGAATTTAACCACTGACTATTTGTACAGCATCTGCACTTGAGTAGAATGCTCATCAACCAATTAAAATATAGCTGTGTGCCTGTGTGTGTAAGTATCTATATATCCATAACTATATATGTATATATATATATATATATATATATATATATATATATATATATAAATACACACACACACACACACACACACATATATATATATATATATATATATATATATATATATATATATATATACACACACACACACACACACACACACACACACACACACACACACACACACACACATATACACACACAGATCTATTATTTCTGATGTCATGCTACAAGAGTTACCCTGGAACAGGCTAAACCAACAGTAAGTGCTTTTGCATGGGGACAAACCCTCCAGTGCCCCCAGATCTCCTGTTAATTATGAAAAAAAAAAGTCTTGGAAAGGAACAAAATAGCACAATTGTAATGACTTTGCAAAGCACTTTATTAACTGTGTCTGTGTATTATTTTTAAAGCACGTCTTTTAGAATACTAACACAAGGTTTTCAACTGTCCAATTGTGTTTTTAATGTAAATAAGTCAGTTTTTTATATATATATTAAATTTTAGAAGTTTTCATAACACTTTTTGTATGCGAAGTGTTGTAACAGTTGGTAAACGTTTAACTACATTCATTTACTTTAGTCATGTGTTACCTGGTTCTTTGTGTCCAATCAGAGTGATCCTTAAAGTATTTAAGCAGTGGATGTGCATTTTAACTTTTGTCTGATGAAGTTAACATTGTTTTAACAAAAGCACTCACCAATTTTATTGGATTTAATCAGCATTAAAGTTCTGCTTTTACTCAACATTTTGTGTCTGGTGCTCTTTGGGACCCTTCCTGCCAGTATTTTTCTTTGTTTATTTATTTTTTTTTATTTATTTTATATTTGTTGACCGGGTTTGTCCAACTGGGCTACACATGCCCATTTTCAGCAGAGGACCGAGGAGAAAAGCACCAACAGAAAATAGAAATTTTACATATTAAATACATACAGAAATACATTCATCAGTACCACAGATTACTGCATTACAGTGTCACACATTACATTCATCAGTACCACACATTATTGCATTACAGTATCATACATTAAACTGTGGCAAGTGAAATACATTCATCAGAGGGATACATTCATTACATATTATATACATAATAGTGCAATAGTTACATAGCTGAAATATTTTACTAGTTATGTTTGTACAGTGATGTACCAAGTGGAGAAGATAAAGTAGTAAGTTTGATTATTGAAGGGAAGGAGGAGAGAAGAGAAGTATAAGGTTATAGGGGAGTATTTATGGGGGATAATTACATTGGCAAGTCCATTTTTCATGAAGGTATTTTTTGTAGTGGTTTTGAATTGATTGGGATGTTCAAAGGATCTTATATCTAGTGGTAGGCTATTCCAGGCCTTGGAAGGGTTAAAGCTATAGACTAGGTGACCCATTTTGGTCCTTGGTTTTCAGATTTTTAGTAAGTCTTGTTCAGATATTGGGTAGGTAATGAGAGATTAGAGATGAGATAGTTGGACAGAAAGAGGGTTTGTAGAGAATGGAATGAATAATCTGAAACTGATTATACCGAAGCAGGTTAGGTAATTCTAGCCAATTTAGTTCTTCTAGTGAGGGACAGTGATGGGATTTGTAAGAATTGTGGGCAGAAAATCTGGCAATCCTGTTATAAGTTGTTTCTAACTTGTTTAGTAGTCCAGTGTTGAGGCTGGTGAGAATTTGGGAGCTATAAAGTAAAGTGGGTAAGAGGTAGGCATTTGAAAGGGTTAGTTTTGCTGTTTTGATAAGATATTTGGTTTGTTTGTTGCCTTCTTTTATTTTCTCCTGTTAATTATATTTACTGATGCTAAGATGGCACAGTCCCCTGGGAAGGGGTAATATTGCCCTATATGAGAATTGTCAAACTCTTGCACATGTCAGCCATCTGTTTCTGTCGATTAAATGGTATTGACTAAACAACTATCAATGCTGTGATCATTTGATTGGATTGGAAATAACACAACTATACCTATCTATTTATCTACCCATCTACCTTTCTGTCTACTGCATAAAATAGCTATGTCATCCAATATAAATTAATGATATTCATCAGCCTCAAGTTCTGGCTCACGACACATAAACAGTTTGAGCTTTTGAGATGGGACTTAACATCACACACATTATAACTCACAGCAACATAATATATAATAGTCAACCTATTGATAGGAAGCTACATAAGTAATGCAGACTAAGACTCCCTTCCTGATATAGATTTGTTACTCCATTTATCTTTACACTAAGTTGGACATGAAGACAATCTATGGTACTGTGGTACTCCTGTCAGTCCAGGGAAAGAATAAGTGGTGGCAGGTACCATGTGACATTATTTGATGTTAGTTCTTAACTTCATGACGTACTTAAATAAAGATCTGTAGTTATTCTTGATATTAGTGATTATTTTAAGTTCATGCTCAGCTTTGAGTTTATTAATGTTTTCCTAGTTTGCTTAAGTGTGCTCTTAAGGTAGGTATAATGATATCTGCTATAAGGGTTATACAATTTATTTATAATGTTATTTCACTGTAGGGATTTGTTTTTAAATTTATAATGATATCTGTTATAAGGGTTATATAATTTATTTATAATGTTATTTCACTGTAGGAATTTGTTTTTAAATTTATAATGATATCCGTTATAAGGGTTATATAATGTATTTATAATGTTATTTCATTGTAAGAATTTGTTGTTAAATTTATAATGATATCTGTTATAAGGGTTATATCCGCGGTGGTGGTGCTGCGGTAGCATTGTCGCTTCACAGCAAGACATTATCCCGTTCGATTCTCAGCCAGAGCGTCTTCTGTGGAGACATGCGTAAATGGGCGTACCTTCGTTGAAGGTTGTGCATTAGGGCCGGCAACTCAGCATGTAAAAATCAACTGCCAATTATTAGTGGACCGGAGTTCCGCTGTGGCGACCCCTAACCGGGAAAAGCCAAAAGACACAACAACAACAATCTGTTATAAGGGTTATACAATTTATTTATAATGTTATTTCACTGTAGGAATTTGTTTTTAAATTTATAATGACATCCATTATAAGGGTTATATAATTTATTTATAATGTTATTTCACTGTAGGTATTTGTTTTTAAATTTATAATGATATCCGTTAAGGGTTATACAATCTGCAGGATTCACGAAACCTCTGTGTAAGAGTTAACAAGTCTTACACGGAGGCTGCAGTTAAACTGTGTGACGTCAGCATGCCATGCATATTCATGAGGGCGTGCTGAATCACACCCTAGGCTAACACGGTCCATGTAGTAAAGTAGGGGGCATGTTCGCACGGCGAGTTCTGCAAAGGGACACGCCCCAGAAGAATCACAGTCCTGAAAGTCAACTCTCACGAGCGAGTCCGTGGAAATGTCAAGAAACACAACACCACACATGCCCCCACAGACTATAAACTCAACTGTAATGTAAAACGTAAAAATTAACAGTTTAATTTTTTTTTATAATTTCAAAAATGTTTGCCCATAGTTGCGCTCATTTGTGCGGGTGTGCCCTTCGCTCAGCCACAGTTAGCAGTCAGTAAAAAAGCATATAAGATCTAAATATGCAATAACGTAGCGGTAGAGATGTTGGCCAAAGAGGAGATAGTCACGGTTCGAGCCCGAACAACATCATTTATTATTTTTAGTGAAATAAGCACGAAACAATCCCTGACATATATGTGTATATATATATATATATATATATATATATATATATATATATATATATATATATATATATATACATATATATATAGATATAGATATATATATATATATATATATAAAACTATAATTTAAGTAAAATGTAATGAAATGGGCCATGTATTTTTGAAGAAATCTGACACAATAAAAAAAAAAAAAACATTTTATAAGTGCCCATAGCTGAACAGCGCTCTAACAAGCTGAGTATGACTGCCCGCAGGTGAGCAGTATTTTAACAGGTGTAATATGAGTGCCCAGAGTTGAGCAGCACTTTAACACGCTGAAACTGTGTTTCCGTAGCTGAGCAATGCTTCACACAGCGTAATATGCGTGCTCATAGCCAAATAACGCGTTAACCAGCGTAAGCCGTTTGCGCGGAGCTGCACACCGTGCCAACCAGCTTACTGGCTGGCAACGTAGGGCAAGCTGTATCAAAGCTGCCTTTACACAGACACACCTCCTAGCCTGTGTAGACAGTCATAAAATAAAAAAGCAATGCCCAGGCTCGAACCCAAGATACTGTGCACCATAGTCAAAGTACTGAACCACTAAGCCATGACAGTTGTACTGAGAAATGCAGTATTAGCATATATATAGGAATGAATGGAAATAGAAGCATGACAAGGCAGGTTTTTTTAAGCTGATACATTTCCAAAATGGCCAATCACAGATAAGTGTGGGAAAAACGGCATATATAAGCTCCATAGGCTGGAATACACAGCATAACTGATTGTGGAACCTATTTGCAGTCAGGATGGCAGGTGTAGGTGAGGGCAGTCGCTTCCGAGCACAGAGGTAAGGTGTTGAGGAGTCCAAATATATGGTTTGGCTCCTAGTCCATGATCATGAGGCTCAACTCATGCAGGGCCAGGTTCTGTGGGGTACGTACAAGGCAGAGGCGTGGAACCGGTTGGCACATGATCTCACCAGTACCACAGGCATACCAAGGACTGGTGAACAGGTCCATCACCACCATGCAGACCTGAAGAGATGAAAGCAGGGCCAAATGAACCGTTGGATCCAGGAGGCCCGGCAAATGCCCAACACCCCACTACTGAGTAAGTATCCATGTAATTACGTATGTAAGAAATTATCCTAGCTGATATTATGGAGATGTATGTTCCAATATTACTTCATTTATATTACAGCTGCAGGTGTGCGTTCCACGAATCGGCGAGCCTGTGGTGATAGGCTGGTGTGGTTGCGCCACCAGGCAGGTTAGTAATTATTTTTCTGTAATTGTTATACAATATAAGTGAGACAGCTTGTAAAAGAGTTCAGTGTTGTTACATATTAATAAAGTTCAAATAACAGTAGAAGAAAGATTATGCTAGCACTGTATGATTAGATAAGTGATGTAGCCTGTAATCCAGAAATAAAAATTAAACAAGTCTGAAATAGAGATTTTCCACCTGTATTGTAATATCAGATAACTTGCTGCAGCCTGAAAATTACTGGTAAAGAAGCTAAAGACGATAGACGTGTCAAATACATCCCCTTTTAAAATCTGCCATATGAAACAAGTGAGTCTGTTGGAAAGGATTGTTGTAACCAAGTAAGAAATGTTAATAATGCCTAGACTTAAGTACCATCTTGAATTGTAAAAATAAAACAAGTGAGAGTGTGAGAAAGAGGTATGAATCCACCAAGAAAGCTGTAATAAATCTTGATTAAAGTTATACTGCAGTCAGTACATAATGAAATGAATGAGACAGCCACAACCAAACAGTGAAATGTTTGTAATAAAGTACTGAAGCTGGAATGTGTCTGTCCCACAATTTGGATATGTCGCTGTACCCTTGCAATATGGAGATAGTATGCTTGTATGAAATACTAAACATCCACAGTTGTCTAGAGCCATATAAATCAAATGTAGCAGGATGCTGAACCTGAACACAGCCAGATATGAACGTGTATGAATAAAAATGCAATGTATATTAATGTAGCAGTAACATTCCCATCACCAACATTCCTAAGGTTACATATAGGAAATTGTACTAAGACCTGTAGGGTATATATATCTGCAGCTACTAGAAATGTACAGTATATGTATAGGTAGTTGAAGTTGTTAATGACATATTTCTTCACCCTACCCTATTTTTACAAATAATGCCATTCCACACCAAACTGGGTATGTGCATTCACAATTAATTCCTATGGACATTTGTCCTGTTGGTTCATACATATTTGCATGTACGTTGACACATGTGCCCTGTTCACATATCCAAACCTGATGGCCTGTTGCCATCAATCAACCCTGCATGCTGTTGGATTGTGTACTGTTGTTCAAAATATTCATGTGTTATGCTTGCTGTTCAATGTTTGGAATTCATGGGTGTTTGGTTAATGGGAATACTGATGCATACTGTTACAACTAATTTTGAATGGTATTGTTTGTTACTAACCCAAAATGTCATAAAATATTGCTAAACATAGGACAACAGGGAAGGCGGGTTCCAGCGGACCCACCTCTCCCACCTCAGCTGGCGAGTGCACCTGGCACTAGTGCCCAGGCTGGAACCTCCTCCGGTGGCCCTGTGCCACCTTCGGGTGGAAGCACTGCAGGGGATGGGGCTCATTCCCCCTCTGCAAGCATGGCCGGAAGAGAATGTCCACTCACCCTCCAAAGTGTCCAGACTGTGGTGCGTAGTGAGATCAGGCATTCTGTGCTTGAACCCCTACGCCAGCTTGAGGCATGGGTGGTGCAACTCATGGGTATGCCTGCCCGTCCTACACAGCCCCCAGCACAGCCCCATCCTGGGCAGTGAAGGCACAGTGGCAACTGTCCATGGGTGGGGATCTCAGTTCCACTGTTGCCATCTGTGGGCTCATGGGCTCGCGATATCCAAACACCCGTCCCCGTCAATTGTGTTCCCCCCCACATGTGTCATACTCCGCCCCTGTATGTGTCTTGTTTGTCTTGTCTGTTAACCTCTCCTACCTGCCTCCCCAAATATACCTACTTCCTGTACCTCACATTCCACTCTCACCTGAAAAAAAATAAAAAAGGGCACTCTGTTCCCACAAAAAAATTATGCCCCATACATAGCTGCCCATTTTGCAGACATGTCTGCTGGACATGTGAACTGGTAATTACAATTGGCTGTACAACATATTTTGTTGTCTTCACCCCTCTCTCGGAGGTGGAAGGTTTCAAATTTCACACCAAATTACACACATATGCACAGCTGTTGCTGATAAAGAAATGGGCAGCTATGGGCCTTTCCTACATCTTTCCTGCAAATCCCAAGCTTGTTTTCCTACTGTCCTACTCTCTTTGTGCCCCCTTTTTCACCACTTTCCTATCTCCCCATTTTCTTTTCTTTCAAAGAAATTAGCGCGGGTGTGCGCAAGAGTAAGCACCTTTAAGCAGTTGTAAGCGGGTGTGTGCTTCTGTGCGCTTAGCTAAGCGTGTGTGCGCAAAGCTAAGCGGCACTGCGTATGCTTATGCACACCGCAAACCAGCGCTAACCCGCTTACAACTGCTTAAAAGTGCCTTAGTCAATCTGAATGACAAGGCCTGTAGTCTGCTCAGCAGCAAAATAAAAATCCTCTGTCAGTCTTGAACCCAGGAAACACTAGTCTGCATGACTTACCACTAAGCCATGACTGATATACAAAAACTTTGTGCTGAAAGCAATATATCATGAAATAGTAGGACTGAATGTAAAGGGAATATAGGAAGGCTATTACACAAAGCTTTTCTTGTATCTTTACTGGCAATTCTTGTTGAATTGCATTACATTAGTGTGATAAGAGAAACAGCCATGCTAGTAGGTATTAATGTGACAGTAGCATCTTGCAAACCACACACACTATCAGAGCAGGATAAACACCGCCATATTTGAATAGGTAAGAGGCCAGACCTTGCAACTGTGACTGATTTTCAGGGATGTTCCTGATTTGCAAACAAATGTTAACTGTGCCCCACTGACTCCCTGTGAAATGTACTAACAGTAGGCAGAAAGGTGTGGAATCCCACGTAATGGTAACTGTCAATTAGTTAAAGTACGCACTACTTGCATATCAGAAATGGTGTAGTAATACATATGCTCAAAATACCCCACTGTCACAACTGCAGAATATCTAAAATATATCATGGCTGTATCCCACTGATATGTACCATTCCCTGAGGCTGCTAAAATATACACCTGAGAGGATCTGAGGCCTGCAAGTGTCAGAAACTCACAGGCATATCATTCTGTCTGCTGTCACACACTCTGTGAATAGCTGTAGAATTGCTTCCACAAGCACACCCTCATGTAGGAGTACAACCCAGAAATATCAAAGGATGTAGCCATCTAATAAAATGAGGACAGTATAGCAGTTTACAAGTGCTGCATGTGCCTGATATTCATAACTGTTAGTACAAAGTACAAGGCCCCACTACTGCTCAGCAGCAAAATAAGATACTCTTGTAGGTGTCAAACCCCACACCTTGGCCTTACCAGACTGCATGCAGTACCATGAAACCACACCAAACATATAATGAATTGCTGCTGAAAGAAATATATCATGCATTACAAGGAGTGAATGTAAATGGAAAATAGGAAAGCCATAGCAGCACATTCCAGTAAAGACACTTAGCAGTCCTTCAAGGAGTGATTGTAAAGGCTAAATAGTGAAGCCATAGAAACAAATTGCAAGAGCTACTGCTGTATACCAGTTAATCCACAAGTCCCACAGGAAAGCACATACTCCCATTTAAACAGTATTAGTATTATTAGGTGTCAGTTAACATACACACTGTGAAGAATGAACTGGAAGAAGCAACAGTCAGGTTTCAGTACAACATGCATTTCAGTGCCTACAACACAGCCTTAGATATGAGAGACATACCAACCTTTACACTCACAGAACAGTGTCCACAGCATACCAGCATGGTCACCACCTTGAAAAACTGAAAGGGCTATGCCTACCTAACCTAACATTTTATAGCACTGTCCTGAAATCACAGTGAGAACTGCAATTACCACACAGCAGGCTGCATGCAATTAGTAAATGCTGGCTAACAATTGGTGCAGAGGCCATCACATGCACATGTGCAGATACCTACAAAAGCAGCCTGTACTCCCAGTCCACACATGCAATAATTTCATTGCAGCAACTGGAGGGAGAGACAGAGAGAGAAAGAGAGAGAGAGAGAGAGAGAGAAAGAGAGAGACAGACAGACCAAAAAAAAAAATAAAATAATAAAAAGAATAAAACATCAAGACAGCAGCAGCAAGCCGACCATCAGCAAGCCAACCATCAGTAAGCCACCCATCAGCAAGCCAGCCAGCAGCAAGCCATCCAAAACAGCAGTCAGAAACAAAGGTAATGTAAACTACATAATCTAATAATCTACATACTGTGAACCCTCCATATGTGTTAGCAGTCTGTATATATATATATATATATATATATATATATATTATATATATATATATATATATATATATATATATATATATGAAGATGTGCATAGGGCAGGGGACATACTGCAACTGTTAGTGAAGGCTGGACATACATATGTAGTTGAAGGTTGCTATGTGCACATATCAATGTAGGTTGTAGTACAACGTACAATGTAGGTTGTACAGTAATGGATGTTTAGCAGTATGTTAGTGTGTGTATTCGTATGTGTTAATAAATATATATATATATATATATATATATATGTATATTTATATATATATATATGTATATGTATATTTATATATGTATATATATATATATATATATATATATATGTATATATATATATATATATATATATATATATTTATATATGTATATATGTGTACATAGATAGAGGTATGTATAAATAGATAGATATATATAGATAGAAAATGTATATACATATATATGTATAGATATATATATACATGCATACACATATACAGATAGATATGAATGTCTAGAGATATGTATGTATATGAATAGATATATATGTATATATATATATATATATATATATATATATATATATATATATATATATATATATATATATATATATATATATATATATATATATATATATATATATTCACCAACATCCCATTTCACTGAAACGTTGTAATATATATATATATATATATATATATATATATATATATATATATATATATATATATATATATATATATATATACATATATATATATATATATATATATATATATATATATATATATATATATACTGAAAGAGGCACATGTGTGCAGATGTATTGCAACAGGTGCCTGGTGACAAAGGCATGGACTGAACACCAGTGTGGATACTGGAGTACCATACCCCATTCCAAAACACTTTCACCACTAACCACCACATAGGTGGTTGCCTGCCTACTACTGGATGTGTCAGAAGGGAACATAGGAAACAAGTGTACAATAGCCTCCCCTTTGATATTCACAGTGGCACACTAGTCTTGTAATCCCTGTACATGGTACGTGTCAGCACAAATTGTGTGCCAGCTAGGGAAATGTAGGTCACTGTACCCCTCTACACCTCACAATGTCCTACACGGTATGTACCTCCCATGACAACTACAGCAAGGGAAAAGGACACAGACATACCTAACAAACAGTGCTAATGCCCTCAAACACATTACCTATGCAGAGTGACTGACAAAACCACAGATAGAGTGCTTTTCATACTACCTACACAGAGGTTACCACTGCTGGATATACATAGTTAAGTCACACCCATAACAGTTGTCCAACAACCATGGTAACACCTCACAATCTGTCCAGTCTAAATGACCTATGTCTGTCATCCTCAGCACATGCTGGAGGTACAGGTTCCTACCCACAAATAAGCCATGCCCTGGAGTAAACCACCCAGCATTAAGAAGCAAGGTTCCTTATTAGTAGATGTCAGACATACCCCTGTTGAATGTTATGCAGATAGGTAATATGCCATATGAGTCACCCTGTGTAACTGTTTGACAGGAGCAAGTACAATCATATTACATGTGTCCCAAGGGGCAGGGTAGCATAACAGTATGCTGCTGTAGGCCCAGGGCCAATAGCATACTACCTACCTATGACACAATGCACACACACATGTACTCATTGCAATACCAACTATGTGAGGTGGAATGAGTGTGCCACTGACTGTGTGAAAGGTCTGTAATGGTGTGATTGCTCAGCATGACTTTGTGTCTGTCATGGTAGTGTGTGTCCTTGGTGTGAGGCCAGAGAAAGATGTGTCAGGTATTGGGATACAAACATACTACATTGCCATATGTTGTGCTGTGGTTCCCTGCATATGACTGTGGTGTAGGTAGGGGTATGGCCGCAAAGACTAGGGTGCATTACCATTGAAATTGTAACTGTGTATTGCATGCATTGTATGGGATGACAATATTCCCCATCCATTACATTGGTACATACCCCCAGTGTGAGGTTGTGCATTGGAGCTCAAACAGTGTGCCGACTGCTGGTGTATACTAGTTTGTTGTATGGAGTGTGCCAGGCACTGTCACACATTTGTTGGCTGAACACTGATATGTGGTCATTTACATGTGTATCCCCTGATAGACAGACAAATGCTATATATGGCAGTTCAGTGATATCACTACAGTAGAGTATTATGTGTGCCATATTACTTGCTCACATATTTTTCTTTTCCTTCCAGGGCGATGGTGCATCAGCGCAACCCCTGTTATTCGGCTGCAGAGGATGAGGAGATACACCAGAGCCTGGTGTGGGTTTTTTCAACACTCTTTTCCCGGACGAGCCAGAACCAGCAGGAGATGGCTGCACTGTGGCAAGACCTTGTCCGCCGGGTAAATGACATAGGCATGCATAACCGGACATATGAGCAGGTACGCCATCACTGCAGTGATTTAATTAGAAATGTCCGTCAGCGTGCGTCTGATATCCACGGGAAACAGCTTGCCACAGGTGGTGGGGCACCTATACACCCCCCCCCTCACCAGACTGGAGGAGCTCCTCCTAAGTGTTGTGGCTCCAGCCCAACAACAACAACATCCACAGACGTGTGTAATGATGGAGGCTGGAGCCACCCAGCATGTGGACATGGAGTGTGCAGGTAACATGCCATATCTGTAGTTGACTGTTCTCTGCACTGGTAGTTTATGCATGTGTGAGATGTGTACTGTGTTTGTAGCTGTTATCCTGGAAATTATTGTGCAAGATTGATATTCTCAATATCAGCAGTACACCTGTGAAAGCCAACTGTTGTACTACTGTACTGTATCATACTCACAGTATCAATGGCACAGTTGTGCCCACTGACAATAAATGTCTTATTTGTGCAGGTCCCTTTGGAGTAACAGCAAGGCAGCCAATCCATGCTGGTGAGTGTGTAATAACAATACTTTTAATACTAATGATAATAATAGTAATAATACCCTCAAACAGTATTGCTATGTGTTGGATTGCAGGTGTGTTCGTGTCTGTGTGTTTGTATCTCATGTAATAGGTTCATAGGTTCATAGGTTCATAGGTTCATACTAGGCTATCTGCCCAAGGGCATTTATAAGCCTAGCCCATAGTTATGTGGCTTTCACCACCCCTTTAGTTTGAATAAAAACTATGCCTAGCATTTTGCTGTGCCTCTGTCAAGCAGTGACACTGAAGTAATCCCTGGGGTATATCTGCAATCTCCCATCCATTGGTCAAGATTCCTCTTGAACAAGGCCAGAGAGGTGCTCTGCCTCACATGTACCGGGATTTTGTTCCACAGCATAGGGAGTCTCTGGGTGATGAATCTGTCCCTCCAGCACGTTCTATTTATAACCGTGTCAAGGTTTAAGTCTCCGCCCTTGTGGTTCTGAGGGATCTAGATTTTTGAGGTGAAGCATATTCATCAAATCTGGGTTTGACATGGCCTTATATGTCAGGCACAGGTCACCTCTGAGCAAGCGATGCACGAGACTGAATAGAGCTGGAGTTCTTTCAGTCGGGCAGCATAAGACATATTTTGAGACCCTTTATCCTTTTGGTGAGGAACTTTTGGGGCCTTTCAAGCTGCAGCAGGTGTCTGGTCAGATACATTCGAACGGGCATTGTACTCAATCATAGGTCTAATGAGTGATGAGTACAGGGGACGATGACCTCCCTTGATCTAGATGTGAATCCCTTCATGATCAGGTGGGCGATATAGAAGGTTTTCCTAACTACTTTAGCAACATGAGTGTCAAGCGAAGGCTACTGTCAACCTGGGTCCCCAGATCCCTGATGACTTTTTCTGTGCTCAGTGGATTGCCATCTATATGGTAGCTAGGGGTAACCTTGTTTTTCCGAAGGGTATGACTATGCATATTTTGGCGTTTAACTTCAGGCCATGGCTCTGGCACCAGTTATCCGTTTCTGTGAGGCCCTTCTGAAGGATATCTGTGTCAGATGTGTTTTCGACTATGCTGCCCAGTTTGCAGTCATCTGCAAACTTTGTCAGCCATAACCCTCCTGTGTTTGCTTGTACTTCAGAAAAGTAGATGCCGAACAAGAGTGGACCCAGGACTGAGCCCTGTGGGACACCACTTGTGACAGGCTTTGAGTCTGACATGGCTCCAGCAACTCTGACCCTGTGGGTTCTGTCGCTTAGCCAGTTTGCAACCCATCTTGTGATGTATGGGTTTACATTCAAGCTGATGAGTTTTTCGATGATACCTGAGTGGGGTATTGTGTCAAGGCCTTTGCCAGGTCGAGGTAGGCTGTATGGACTGCCTTTCCTCATCAATGGCCTTGGTGACAGTCTCAAAAAGTCAACCAAGTTTAAGAGGCAGGATCTGCCTTTGACAAAGCCAAACTGGGTTGGATCCAAAGTCTGCAAGTTCCCTATGTCTTTATTTATGAGTTCCATTATGATCCTCTCCATGGCTTTGCAGATAAGGCTTGTCAAGCTAATGGGGTGGTAATTTCCAGGGTCTGTGGAGGCACCGCCCTTATGAAGTGGGACCACAGTCGCGTGCGCCACTCCTTGGGTAATATCCTGAGGTGAGGCTAAGATTAAACAGCTGTCCTAACTGTGGGTTTAACTCCTCATTGAGTTCGTGAAGCACACAGCCGGGACACCATCCGTCCCATGGATGCTGTGTTTTTGCCTTAGTGAGGGCAGTTCTCACCTGGGCGTTGGAGATGTTTGGGGGCTACAATCCTCTGGAATAGATATCTCTCCTTTGGGAGGGGAGAAGTTTGCACTGAACCTGTCAGCCAGTATGTTGGCAATGTGTGTAGGTTCAGTAATTTTCACATCATTTTGAACTAATTCTGAGCATATCTGGGAGTTTCCTCCTAGGTTTCTAACATAGCTAAAGAAGGCCTTATGATTCTCTTTAGAGTCCTTGGCGATTTTTCTCTCAAAATTTGCCTTGGATGATTTTATGAGAGCTCTTAGTTTTTACTTATAATGATCAAAGGTGTCTTACCTTTCAAGGATTTTGCTCTATCTTGTAGTAGCTTCCTCCTTTTGTTGTAGAGCTTGTTTATGGCTGGGGTCCACCACACTGGACGCTTGCCTTTGGTACAGAGAGTCTTAGTTTTGTTTGGGATTGCCTGATCCATGCAGTCCTGTAGGTGCTGGTAGAAGGCATTTGTAAGTGATTCAGCGGTTTGAGTAATGTTTACCACTGGCTCAGGGGCCTTAAAGGAGACCACACTAGTTTTTAGAAGTGTGAAATCGGCTTTTGAGAAGTTTTTCACTGTGGTCTTTTTTGTTTCAGGTGGGGGCGGGATGAGGACCTCCAGCGAGATTAGTTTATGATCTGATCTCACTAGTGAGGGGTATACTTCTGGTGTTGAACATTTTGATCCCATGTTCGTGATGATGAGATCAAGTATGTTTTCTCCTCTTGTGGGGATGGTGACTAGTTGTTCCATGGCATTTGAGTTTATGAACTCCAGGAATCTTTGGGTTAGAGAGTTTGGGCTTGAGTAGTGTTCCCAGTCTATATTAGGGTAGTTGAAGTCACCTAGTATGATGGTGTTTGGAGATACATTTATCCCCTCCAATGTTTTCAGGAAGGCCATGTGAGGTTCCTGAGTTTGAGAGGGTGGCCTGTAACATGCTACAAATTGCAGAGCAGTCTTGCCTATGGTTAATTGCACCTGGATGGTCTCCGATGCATCGTGCGTTGCCACCAACCTTGAGGTGTGGGTGTCCTTTATGAATATGGACACCCCTCCTTTCTTGGTGTTGTCCGGATTTTGGGGCCGAACGCATGATATGAGGTGAAACCTGTTAGTGCTGGGGTGCTCTCAGGAGCCTTGAACCAGGTTTCTGTCACAGCACAGACATCGATGTTCTCCATATTGAGAAGGGCCTCGAGTGCGTGCATCTTGAGATTGAGACTTCTGGCATTGAGCAGCATTACTCTTAGTTTTTTCCTTTTTGGTGTTCTAGGGTGGTAGGTTTAGAATTTGAGCCTTGCCTAAAAAAGGCACTATGGGGGTGGCAAGAGCCTTTGCCAATATCCGGAAGCCCAGGGGTGACAGGTGCGAGCCGTCCCTTGCGAAGCAGCGTGGCTTGTCCAGCATGTCATCCCAGGCAGACAGACATTGGATCCCCTTTGAATGACACCAGAATTTAAGCCAATTATTAAAGCTGATCATCTTATCACTGTATTGTGGCATCATTCTAGGTGAAGGTAGGATACTGCTCAAGGTCAGGGTCATACCTGCCTGGGCTACATAATCAGAGAGCTCCTCGATGTCCCTTTTCACATGTATCATGAGGAGTGTGCATGTGCCCATGTGTGCATGTGTGCATGTGCGCATGTGCCCATGTGTGCATGTGTGCATGTATGCACGTGCCCATGTGTGCATGTGCCCATGTGCACATGTGCGCATGTGTGCATGTGTGCATGTGCCCATGTGTGCATGTGCCCATGTGTGCAATGTGCACATGTGCCCATGTGTACATGTGTGCATGTGTGCATGTGCCCAAGTGTGCATGTGCCCATGTGTGCATGTGCGCATGTGCCCATGTGTGCATGTGTGCATGTGCCCATGTGTGCATGTGTCCATGTGTGCATGTGTGCATGTGCCCATGTGTGCATGTGCCCATGTGTGCATGTGTGCATGTGCGCATGTGTGCATGTGCCCGTGTGCATCTGTGGTAACATTGTGTACACATTGTAAACTGTGTTTCCTGTCTTCCTCTCTCAGGTTCTGTTGTTGCTCTGGTGGTGTGCAGCAGGGAACCTGAAGCCACTGCTGGGGATAATGATAATGATGATACATGTGTAATGGCACAGGGAGGTGTGACACGGTCTGTTGTTGGTCAGCCAGTCGACAGTACACAGCAGTCAACCCCATCAATGCGCACAGTCATCCTGCCAATACATCGATTGTCACCAACGTCCTTAGGTGAGGGACAGCATACAGTGGGCATTGACCAGGGTAATGTGGTATCAGTGGCACATGCATCCCCTCACAACAGCCATGGCCAGAGTCCTGACATGGTACCACGCAGGCAGATGTCCAGGGGTTCTCGTGGGAGCATCCATGGTCGTACTGCCCCTGTCAGACAAGCCCATAGAAGTCTTGTAACTTCAGCTATGTTCTGGGCTGTAATGCAGGCACAGGCATGTATGGAACGGTACACCAGACAGGGTCTGAGGGAGCTTAGAGCACATCGCACTGCTATGAATGACACTATGCGTGACGTTGCAGCTGCCATCCGTACTGTTGGCGAGGTCATTGACAGACGTTGGGGGGACACATTAGATCTGTTCCACAACTACATGTCCATGAGCCAGGGCAATGCAGGCAGTTGAGGCATCGACGTGGACGTATGCCAGCAACATCAGCAGCTGGCAGTCATCGCGGACGACAACAAACCCGCAGCCACTCCCATAGTGCCAGTACCAGCCCCAGCAATGCTGGGTCTGTGCTGTCATCAGACCGCCCTAGGAGACCACGTGCACATGGCTCTGGACAGTCCCAGCATGGACATGTGTCCAGTCATCAACCAACTGCTTCTGATGACAGTACCCAGTCTGGCTTAGTACCTGATACTGTCCGTAGCACCCCTGCCAGGCACAGGTACCATGTCCATGGCCAGAGACAGTGATCTGTATGACCTGGCAGGTACAGTCTGTGGCTGTCCACAAACACCCGTATATGGCAGCCACGAGGTGGAACTGTGTGCATGCATACACACATGCATAATGCTAACACCTAGGGCTAACACATACATGCACACACCGCATCAACATTGCCCCATCTTGTACTGTTGTCCCTCACTAACACACACACACATACATGTCGAGTGGATGTATCAGTGGCAGACTCAGGCATACCAAGTACACACCATGTGCATATGATGACACTGTGCCACCTCCTGCAATCTGTAACACTGATGCAGGAACAGGTTAACATGGTGCTGATGCACAGGGTGACTACATAGAACTGTAGTAATATTATCATGTTGTTAACAGTACAGTGTAATGATATCATTGTGGGTATATCCCAGCATGCCTGATGCATTAACAGTATGATTGTCATTGTATTGTTTTATACACCACTATTAATTACAAAAGTGTAATGTCTGCACATATTTTCATTCTGGTGGTAAGGCTGAAAACAGAAGGCCACCTACATAGGTAGCACAGGGGATAAGAAAAGGGAAGTAATGATACTCAATGACAGACATGTAAACCACAAGATGCATGCAGTCCAAACTCTACTCAGCATGGAGAATGTTGATATCTGTGCAGTAATAGAAAACAGGTTCAAGACTCCCAAGAGCACCCTAGCACTACCAGGTTACACCTCATACCATGCTTGACAGCCCCAAAACCAGGAACTAACTATGACAGGAGGGTGAGTCTTATTAAATGTCAAGGATACCCACACCCCCAGGTTGTTGCTACAGCATGAAGCATCACAGACTATCCACGTGCAACTAACAGTGGGTTAAACTGACTTCCAGTTCATAGCCTGCTACAGACCACCCTCCTAAACCCAGGTAACCCACTTGGCCTACTTAAGAACATATGAATATATGAACGTGTCTCCAAATAACATTATATTGGGTAGCTTCATCTACCCACACATATACTGGGAGCATTACTGTATCTCCAACACCCTAGGCGAAAGGTTCCTAGAATCCATACATTCAAATGCTATGGAACAACTTGTTACCACTCCCACAAGAGGGGAAAACATACTGCACCTGATCATCACCAACATGTGGACTCTATGCTCCAGACCAGAAGTGTATCCCTCACTGGTAAGATGACACCATAGAGTAATCTCACTATATATTCACATACCAACCGCAGCCCATGCACAGAAAACCACAGTGAAAAAGTTGTGTAATGCAAATTCCATGTATTCACATGAGGCAGGCTTCACACATAGGAACTATTTAAGGTCACAGGTACATATGTCTATGTGGCACACACATACCTCATGTGTGCATTGAAATTACTGCTATAATATATGTGATACAATAATAAAAGCAACACCCACCACACATTGACAAAAACACACATGGCATTTGTAGGATTCAAACCCCTACCTAACTATGTTATGATACTTGAAAGAAACATATTAGCAGATCATGCTATTTACATTACAGGGAGGTTTCCCTTCTCCTGCTATACTTATAGGGTGCTGACATCATCAGTCTTTAGAAAGAGGAATGTACATCATGTAGTGTGTTCTTCCAGTTGCCAAAAGGGACATTTCTTTCCAAGAAAATTGCACACACTAACCACCCCCCCAAACACACAAACTGAGCATTTACCGGATTCAAACCCCTACCTAACTATGTTATGACACTTGAGAGAAACACATTAGCAGAGTGCACTATTCGCATTACTGGAAGGTTTCTCTTCTCCTGCTATACTTATAGGGTGCTGACGTCATCAGTGTTTACAAAGAGGAATGTATATCATGTAGTGTGTTCTTCCAGTTGCCAAAAGGGACATTTCTTTCCAACAGAATTGCACACACACTAACCCCCCCAAACACACACACACTGCACATTTGCAGGATTCAAACCCCCTATCGAACTATGTTATGACACTTGAGAGAGAGATGCATTAGTGGAGGACGCTATTCAAATTACTGGGTGTCTTTTCTTCTCCTGCAGTATTTATAGAGTGCTGACATCATTATTTAGAAAGAGGTATGTACATCTATTACTATCCGTCAGTATGGGGGATAGCATATATATGCATTAACAGACACCTACTTCAGAGTCACATATGCACATCAGCACTGCCAGGTTATGTTTTATACCATGCTTTGTGACCACAGGACTTGTAACACACAACACAACCAGTTCAGACCACCCCTCCCATATCTAGGAACCACACTTTGCTTGGGAACAGTGTAGGATATGAAGGTGTTCACATACACCATTACAGTGGTTAACTTCAGGTACAGGAATATTGAGTGGGGGAACTACTCATGCCTCAACAACATCACCCTACAGCCACTACAATTTGTGAATCCATGTGCTATGGCAGGACCAATCACCACAGCCACAAGGGGGAATACATATTGGACCTGACCATCAGCAATATGGGGACTCTATGTTCCACGCCAGAGGTAGACCACCATTGTTAATATTTGACCATAACCAACATTCCCTGGACATCCATATCCCATCCCCACCCCCAGGCAAGGAAGTCACTGCAAACAAAGTATTTATCAAAAGCAGACTTTGCACTTGTGAAGACTGGGGCGGAATAATTCAAAGGACCCATGCGGGAGGATTATACAGGCCAATCTGCAGAATCCTTGACAAATGCATTCTATGAGCATCTGGAAGGTTTGCATTGATCATGCTATCCCAAATAAACCCAAGACTCCTCCACAACAGGAGACCTGTCTGGTTTACACCAGCCATATATAAGCTGTACAACAGAAGGAGGGAGCTAATACATTACAGAACAATATCCCACAGAGGGAGGACATCTCTGAACAGTATTGGCAAGACACTTCAATCCCTCAAAATCATCACTTCAAAGTGTTGACAGTGAAATTGTCCAGACACTGCAGATAAGGCTCCCCTCAGTCTGTCATTGAAGCCCAATTACTGTTATAACTCCTCGCCAACCCTCTTCCAGCAAACTCCAGCCACATGGATGTGACATTGCAAATTCAACCCCTGGGATCTCCACTGTGTCCCTGCTTGACGGAGGCACAGCACATTAGCCTTAAGTGGTGCCTTCTTTGACCTACTTTACAGAGGCACAGTAGCCTACTGTACTGGGGAGGCAGACGCCAAATGCACTCTGGCTAAGCTTATGTATTCCCTAGGGCAAACAGCCTAGTATTGACCTCTACACCCATATGTTTAATTTTCAGATGCACAATATTTGTTGCTGATAAACTGTTTGCAGGTCTTTATTGCCATAGCTTTCCCTGTTTCTATGAACAACTTGTGTATCTGTGGAAGATGTTTGAATATGAGAGGGATCCACAATTTTACTTATGTCTCTGTTGTCATTTAACTGTGCACTGGGCAGATTGCTGTATTGTGGGAGGTTCCTGGCTTAACACATACAAATGCCAGATATGTGTGGCCAACTTCTTAAATGAGACATGGCCTAAGTGTGTGAGCATGCCCAGTTGAGGCTTTCCATGGCTTGTTGCCTGACATATGTCTCATTTATCAAAGTGTGCGAGCATGCCCAGTGTGAGCTTTCCATATGTTGAGATCTGAGGTCCACCACATTTGTGGTTGTGTGTGAACTTCAACAATATTTCACATTTATAGTTGTGTGTTGGAAGTCATGTTGTGTTCTTACTGCCCAACTGCTTTGTGTCTGAACCCAACAGGGATTATGCTGTGCCTGCAGGGTTTCCATGGGATAGTTTGCATACAGTTGTCAACATTCTTTCATACTGACCAAACACTGTAATATCGTATAGTGTACTGGTTCAGTACTTTCACTGTAGTGGACAGTATCCTGGGTTTCAGTCCTATCACTGCTTTAAATATTCATAGTGAGCACACCAGACTGGTTAAGGGCCAGTTGTGCAAATATGACCATGTTGCATTTTGTTCAGCTATGGACTACTTAAACCAGGCTTGTCCAACATTAGTAGTGTATTCCGCAACTTGGGTGGACATTGACAAACACTAGCTAGGCCATTTCTAATGCTAGTCAGAGAGTGTGTTTGTCCTTCAACACACATTGCAACTGGAGTTTGCCATGACATTTTTCAAGGTTAGTATACTGTGCCTCTGTCTACCCGTGACATAAAAGTGATACCCAGGGTAAACCTGCCATCTCCCATCCACTCATCAAGATTCCACTTAAAGAGAGTCAATGAGGGACTCTCTGGCTAACGTGGACTGGGAGTTTACTCAAGAGTGGAGGGAGCTTCTGGATTATGGATCAATCACTACAGCATGTCCTATTTATGTCAGTGCTGAGGTTCAGGTCTCTCATGTGCATAGCTCACTGGCATTCAGATTTTACAAGGTGCAGCATGTTCATTGATTCCAGCTTGGACATGGCTTTATACATAGGCACAGATCGCCTCTGGGCAGGCAGTCTGGCACTGTGTGGAGCTGCAGTTTGTTTAATTAGGCAACAGATGGCATCTGTTAGAGCCCTTTGATCCTCCTGGTGAGGTACTTTTGGGTTCTTTCCAGTTGCTGGAGGTGTCTGCTAAGGTACATCCCACAAGGGCCATTGTACTCAATTGTGAGGCTGATGAAGGATGACTGAAGAGGCACGATGACCTCCCCTGATCTAGATGTGAATACCTTCATGATTAGGTGGGTATATGATATGTTTCTGTAACCACTATGGCCACATGGTTGTCAAATGCAAGATTTCTATCAACTTGTGCCCACAGGTCTCTTATTACTTCTAAAGTACTTAATGGGTTAACACCTATGTGGTAATTGGTGGGCACTTACTGTTTTTCCAAAGGGGATGACTATACACTTTTCTGCATTTAGCTTGATGACATGGCTCTGGCACCAGTTGTCTGGTTCTATGTGGCCCTTTTGTAGGATACTTGTGTCAGCTGGAGGGTCAGATATGGTGCCCAGTTTGTAGTCATCTGCAAACATGTTCAGACACAGTCCTTCCATGTTGGCCTGTACCTCTGGGAAATATATACTAAACAAGGGAGGTCCCAGGACCGAGCCTTGTGGGATGCCAGTTGTAGCTGGTTTGTAGTCTGACATGGCTGCAGCATTTCTGACCATGTCAATTCTGTCCTTGAGCTGGTTTGCAACCCATCTACTTGAATAGGGGGTTATATTTAAGCTGGTGAGCTTATCTATAATGAACTAGTGGGGTATTGTATGGAAGGCTTTCGCAAGGTCCAGATAGGCTGTGTGAACCACATTCCCCTCATCAATGGCCTTGTTGACTGTTTCAAATGAGTCAAACATGTTTAAGGGGCAGGATCTGCCCTTAAGAAAGCCACACTGGGTAGGGTCCAGTGTCTGTAGGTCCCCAATATCTTTATTTCTGAGGTCCATGATGATCCTTTCCATAGCTTTGCAGACCAAGCTAGTCAGGATTCTGGGATGATAGTTTGCAGTATCCATTCAGGCACCACCTTTGTGGAGAAGGACCACTGTTGCTGTACACTGCTCTTTGGGTACATATCCTGTGGTAAGGCTGAGATTGAGCAGTAGTTTTATTTGGTGTTCCATTCTTCTTGGAGTTCATGTTGGAAGCAGCCCAGGACACCATCTGGTACCATTGATGCTGTGTGTTTTGCTTTGAAGATGCTGGCTGTTACCTCAGCATCTGCAATGTCAGGGGGGCAGCACTCTGCTGGGATAGATATTTGGCATTTTAGTGGGGGGGGGTTGTACTGAACCTGTCAGTTTGGATGTTGGCAATGTGTGTGGGTTTGGTGTATTGTTTGTAATTTTTGAGTAATTCAGAGCATATCTGTGAATTCCCACCAAGGTTCCTACCATCAGTTAAGATGATTGTGATTATCCTTAGTGTCCTGTACAATTTGTATCTTCATAGGTTCATAGGTTCATTCTAGGCTATCTGCCCTAGGGCATTTATAAGCCTAGCCAGAGTGTGTGTGGCTTTCGCCACCCCTTGGAATGTGAATATTATGCCCATTTAGGGTTTAGTTTACTGTGCCTCTGTCTAGTAGTGACACAGAGATGACCCCCAGTGTAAACCTACGATCTCCCATCCACTCGTCAAGATTTCTTTTGAAGAGAGTCAGTGAGGGGCTCTGCCTAACATGGACTGGGATTCTGTTCCAGAGTGTAGGGAGCCTCTGGGTTATGAATCTGTCCCTCCAGCACATCCTATTTATTTCTGTGTTGAGGTTCAAATCTCTCGCTCTCTTGGCTCTGATGGATTTGGATTTTCTGAGGTGGAGCATGTCCATTAATTCCAGATTGGACATGGCCTTGTACGTCAGGCATACATCACCTCTGAGTAGGCAGTATGCGACTGAATAGAGCTGGGGTTTCTTCAGCCGGGCAGCATATGACAAATGTTTGAGACCCTTTATCCTCTTGGTGAGGTACTTTTGGGGTCTTTCTAACTGCTGCAGGTGTCGGGTAAGGTACATCCAAAATGGGGCATTGTACTCAATTATGGGCCTGATAAGAGAAGAGTATAGGGGCACAATGGCCTCTCTTGATCTAGATGTGAATCCTTTCATGATAAGGTGGCCAATATAGAAGGTCTTCCTAGCCACCTTGGCAATGTGAGTGTCAAATGAGAGGTTACTGTCCACTTGTCTCCCTAGGTCCCTGATTACTTCTTCCCTACTTAATGGATTACCACCTATGTGGTAATTTTTGGGTACCTTGTTTGGTATTTGGAGAGACATTCATACTCTCCAGTGTCTTCAAGAAGGCTGAGTGGGGTTCCTGAGTTTGAGAGGGTGTTCTGTAGCATGCTACAAACTGTACGGCAGTTTTGCCTACAGTTAGTTGCACATGGATGGTCTCCGATGCTTCGTGCATTGTCAGTAACCTGGAGGTGTGGGTATCTTTGATGAATATGGATACTCCCCCTCTTTTTGTGGTTTGGTCCAGGTTTTGGGGCCGAAAAGCATGATATGAGATATAACCTGGTAGTGCTGGGGTGCTCCCAGGAGCCTTGAACCAGGTTTCTGTCACTGCACAGACATCAATGTTCTCCATACTAAGGAGGGGCTCGAGAGTGTGCATCTTGAGGTTTAGACTTCTGGCGTTGAGCAGCATTACCCTTAGTTTTTTTCCACTTATGTTTTCTAGGGAGGTGGGTTTGTCTTTTGAGCCTTGCCTAAAAAAGGCACTATGGAGGTGGCAAGAGCCTTGGCCAATATCCGGATGCCCAGGGGTGACAGGTGCAAGCCATCCCTTGCAAAGCAGCGTGGCTTGTCAAGCATGTCATCCCGAGCAGACAGACATTGGATCCCCTTGGAATGACACCAGTAATTGAGCCGATTGTTAAAGCTGATCATTCTGTGTTTGTACTGTGGCATCATTTTTGGTGAGGCTAAGATGCTGCTCAGGGTCAGGGTCATACCAGCCTGGGCTACATAATCAGAGAGCTCCTCTATGTCTCTTTTCATGTAGTCCAGGGAGGTACATCTCAGGTCATTCACACCAGCATGGACAATGACTGAGTCATATTTGTACTTGCTTTGGAGTGACCTGAGTGCTTGTGTTATGTGGTGGATTCTAGCGCCCAACAGGCAGCTTACTGTAACCTTTTCCTTGTTCAGTCTGGTGAATGGGACATCAGTGTGTCTGACTATAGAGTCACCTATTACAAGTGTATCAGGCATGTTGTTTGGCCTTAAGGGTTGTGACTGTTTGGCACACTGACTTTGTGAACTATGTGTTGCATGTGCTATGTTTTGAGGTAGTGGTTGCTTGGGTGTCTGCTTTGGAGGCCTCTGTTGATTTGGTAGATTTTTAATTAGAGCCTCTGGGAATGTTTTTGTGTGTTTATGTGTTTGGTTTGCAGTTGTGATAGGTCTACGTGAGACTGGGTTTGTGGTGTGTGTGGTTACCTTCTCCTCCTGACTGGTTTTGCCAGTACTGAGTTGAGAGAGCTCAGCCTCCAGTTTGGATAAATAGTTGCATCTCTCACATATATTTGTATTTGTTGGGGGGAGGAGGGGGTTGTCTGTGTACATGAGGCAGGTGTAACATTGCCTCAAGATTCCCAGATTCAACATGTTGTAGCTGGCCTTAGAGGAATTTATGTGTGGCCATAGTGTTTTGCCATAATACTGATCAGAGATTACTTCCCTTTTTGGGTTTTGCTCTATCATGTAGTAGCTTCCTCCTTTTCTTGCATGGTTTGGTAATGGCTGGGGTCCACCAGGCCAGATGCCTGCGTGTATGGAATTGGGTCTTGGTTTTATTTGGGATTGCATAATCCATGCATTCCTGAATGTGTTCATAGAATGCATTTATAAAGGGTTCTGAGGTCTGGCCCATATTTTCCACAGACACAAGGCCTTTAATGGATTCCACATCAGTTTGGAGGAGTGCAACATTTGCTTTACACATGTTTTTCACTGTGGTTTTCTACCCAGGGACTGGGGTCAGGATGTGAATATCTAGTGAGATTACTCTATGGTCTGATCTTACCAGTGAGGGAAACACTTCTCATCTGGGCATAGAGTACCCATGTTGCTGATTATCACATCCAGTATGCTTACCCCTCTTGTGGGAGTGGTAAGTTGTTCCATAGCATTTTGGTTTATGAATTCTAGGAACCTTTGGCCTAGGGTGTTGGAGCTAGAATAATGCTCCCAGTCTATGTTTGAGTATTTTCAGTCGCCCAATATAATGTTGTTTGGAGAGACCTTGATATTTTCATGTGTTCTGAAGTAGGCCAAGTGCGGTTCCTGGCATTAGGAGGGTAGTCTGTAGCAGGCTACAAACTGGGAGGCAGTTCTAGCCGCTGTTATTTGCCCGTGGATAGTCCATGCTGCTTCTTGCTGTGGTACCAACCTGGGGGTGTGGTTATCCTTGACAATTATTGATAGTCACCCTCCTTTTGTAGTTTGTTCCATGTTTTGGGGCTGTAAAGCATGGTATGAGGTGTAACCTGGTAATGTTAGGGTGTTCTTGTGAGCCTTAACTCAGGTTTCTGTTACAGAACAGATATCAACATTCTCCATGCTGAGGAGAGTTTGGACAGCATGCATCTTGCAGTTTAGACTTCTGACATTGGGTAGCATTACTTCTAGGTTCTTATCCCTTGTGATACCAATGGAGGTGGGTTTGTGTTTTGAGCCTTACCTATTCAAGGCACGGTGGGGGTGACAACAGCCTTTGCCAGGATCCAAAAGGCCAGGAGTGATAGGTGCAAGCCATCCCTAGCAGGTGGAGCATCGTGTCTTGCTCAGCATGTCATCCCAGGCTGACAGGCATTGGATCCCCTTTGACTAACAGCAATACTTAAGCCAATTATTGTAATTCATCATCTTGTCTTCATATTGTGGCATCATGCTTGGTGAGGGTAGGATGTTTGTCAGGGTCATCAAGTTTGCATATACTACATGGTGTTACATTGCTTCACACATGGCAATCATGCCTCAGGTGGTGCTGCAGGGCTGCCTATGTCGGATGCACATACTACACTCCCTGTACATGTTTGAAAGCAGGTTGTGTCAACTTAGGCATCCCCTTTACTATATGTGTGAGTCAGAGAGAGGTATGATTTCCAGGGTTCCTACTGAGCCAGTGTGTGTGCTATGCGTTGCCTCTTTGCCAAGGCCAAGGCATACTGGGCACGCCTCCTTCTGCCTACTGGGGCAGGCTCAGGTTGTTCCTCCTCTGAGTCACACTCTGCCTGTGATGGCCTTGGCAATGGTGGGGGGCTGTTTGGGCTGGGCCTATGCTGGTCCTGCTGCAGCTGTTTTCGCAGAATCATATTATGTAGCATAGCACATACCATGACAATTTGGGTACATGTAGTTGGTGAATACAGCAAGGCTCCACCAGATGTGTCCAGGCACTGGAACCGTGACTTGAGCAACCCAAACACATGCTCGATTACATTTCGTGTTTGTGTGTGTGCCTCATTATGGTGTTCTTGTTCAGGTGTGTGTGCATTTCTGATGGGTGTCACCAGTCACGGCTCCAATTCGTAGCCAGCATCCCACACTAAGTGACCATGTGGGATGTCCCCACTGGCAAGTGTCTGGTACAGCTGCATCAAATGCCAGATATGGGAATCATGGTAGCTTCCAGGGCAGCCAGCACACACATTCATTATTATCCCCTGGGCATCACACATGACCTGGCAGTTGATGGAGGGGAAGCCCTTGTGGTTAATGTAGGCCCTACCCCACTCACCAGCTGGTGCTTTGATGCATGTATGCGTGCAGTTTATTACACCCACTACCTCAGGGTATTCCGCTATTTGCTGGAAGAGATGCATATTGCTGGCCAATACCTCACGGGAATTGGGGATATACATGATCACTGACATGTGCTGACATGGCATCCAGGAACTGGTGCAGTACCCTGGATGCTGATGCCTGTGATATCCCCATCATATCACCAGTTGGTCTCTGGAAGGTACCTGTTGCTAGTATTCTTAGGCCAACGCATACCTTGGTTTCCACTGGGATGGGTTCCCCTCTGTTGGTTCTGTGTGTGAGGTGTGGCCTGCACAGCTCAACAATTTGCTGTAGGTAGTCTCTGTCCACTCTATAGTGCTCCACTATCTCCAGCTCATGTAACCCCTGGTAGGTGACCCTGGGCCTGTACACTCTTTTCCGTCTCCTCACTGTGGATTGTCCGGCAGCATTTGCATTGTCACCACCCTCAGCATGTTGCATATGTCGCCTTATAACAGCTATGGCAGCCCCTAGCATTTTTGGTCTGAGTGAAGCTTTTTCAGTTTCACTTCTAATAGCTTACTCCTGTGTCTCTTGAGAGAAACGTACTGCACTGTTGTTTGCAGAGTTTTAAGTGCTGGGCTGGGCTACTGTTCTGCCTGTGTAATTGCCTGCTTCTGATTGTTTTCACGTGCTAGCTCTGCTAGTATTCCCCTGCTAGCTTCCTACAATTTCTTCTGCTTTCTTTTTCCTTTCTGTTTCCTGAGGGGGGGGCGACGTGCATACAAGCGCAAACATGCTCACAGTAGCTAACACGTGTGCACACATGCTTAGATGGACTAGAATCTGCTTATTCGGGTTAAAACGCGTGCACACCAGCGCAAACAAGTTTACAGGTCTTTAAACAGGCTCCTACATGCTTACTCTGGCTTAAACGTGCACACTCACGCTTACACGCGCGCAGTCCATCTTACTCGTGCCTCCCAGCATGCACATGCACGCATGCACGTCCAGCAAGAAACTTTGGTGTTATCCATAGTGTACACCTTCCATTTCTTGGCTTTCCCATGCCTACTTGTTGACACTCCTCTTTCCATGATGTGTGACTGACATCTTTCACATGCCACTGTGCTCCAATGAGCTTCATTTCTTTCATACATTCCCCCCTGTGATGTGACCTATTTCCTACTCTGTTACTCCCCCTTATCCTACTCCTACACTGCACGGAATGTGCTCATTTACTATGTGACAGTGCGATTCACTATCCTACCACTCATTTACATAGGATTGCCTACTAATGCTTAGTTACATGTCTTACACTCAGTTTCCCCCTTAGCAACCCCTACTCGGTGGCCATGTTGTTTTCAGCCTGCTATTCCCTTACATTGTAAATTCATGCTTTCTGTTTTTTATAGCGCAGCCCATTTGCGTGGCGCTGCGCTACATTTAAACAGCGGCGATCGCCGAAAAAAAAAACATTTTTATTTTATTTTTGCATCGGGGTACGTTGCCAGTGGCCACATATTTGGCCATTGGCATGCTGCCTGAAACATATGCAACCTTTATTTGAAGCTGACAAGGCTCCATTGTGTTATTTGCAGAACGGATAACACGACTCTTACACGGGCAGGTTTCTGCTTCCTGGATCGCAAAATTACCTCATTTGAATGCCTTTCGGCTGCAAGTGAGGTAATTAGCATATCCACACCCTGTGCGTGTAAGAGACATTTTAGGTGTTCTCTTACACGCAAATATGGGCTGTTCCTGGATCACTATGGCTGCATGGAGTCTTACACTACTTTTAGACTCCGTGCAAGCCATCGTGAATCCTGCCCAATATATTTATAATGTTATTTCATTGTAAGAATTTGTTGTTAAATTTATAATGATATCTGTTATAAGGGTTATACAATTTATTTATAATGTTATTTCACTGTAGGAAATTGTTTTTAAATTTATAATGACATCCATTATAAGGGTTATATAATTTATTTATAATGTTATTTCATTGTAGGAATTTGTTGTTAAATTTATAATGATATCTGCTATAAGGGTTATACAATTTATTTATAATGTTATTTCGCTGTAGGAATTTGTTGTTAAATTTATAATGATATCCATTATAAGCATTATACAATTTATTTATAATGTTATTTCACTGTAGGAATTTGTTGTTAAATTTATAATGATATCCACTATAAGAGTTATACAATTTATTTATAATGTTATTTCACTGTAGGAATTTGTTGTTAAATTTATAATGATATCAGTTATAAGGGTTATACAATTTATTTATAATGTTATTTCACTGTAGGAATTTGTTGTTAAATTTATAATGATATCCATTATAAGGGTTATATAATTTATTTATAATGTTATTTCACTGAAGGAATTTGTTTTAAAATGTATAATGATATCCGTTATGAGGGTTATACAATTTATTTATAATGTTATTTCACTGTAGGAATTTGTTTTTAAATGTATAATGATATCCGTTATAAGGCTTACACAATTTATTTATAATGTTATTTCACTGTTGGAATTTGTTTTTAAATTTCTCATTATAGTTAGTGCAGATACTGACTGCATTACCAGTAGAACTATTTAAGTGAAAGTAGAAGTTAGGGACATTATCAATACAACCTTTTGTTAAATGGGAGTAGTCGTTAGAGACATACATATCAGCTTTAGCAATGGGATCCATCAGTGGAGGATTACAGAATTTATTTAAGTCACCAAGTATCTAAAGAATGTGTCAAAATAGCTATTATGCTTAGGTGATGTAGAGAGAGTGCTATAACTAGCAATGAGGTGTGATTTAGTCTTATTATGGTGATTTGGACATCTAGAAGTTAACCTGTGGTATCGCAGGAAATCTGTCATGAGATGATGATATCACTGACAAATACTGATACTCCCCTACAATTATCAGTAAGTCTAAAGGCATGATAGGTAACAGACCCAGAAATGGAGGGCTTTCATTGCTGTAAAACCATGTCTCTGTAACTACACATGTATGATACATGTATGGCACATGTATGAATGTTTTTTACCTCAAGTTCTGGCATTTTTTGTTCAGACTCCTGACAAGGAACATAACCATATTAATTTGTTTCAAATTAGAATTTACTTGATTGAAATGTCCATTAGGAGCAGAAAAACACTTTAGCAAGAATGTGAAAGCTTTGGTGAGAGAGATGCAGGTCATCACTGGCAAAATAGTCAGCCATCTCATCCCAAGGCCGTGGTGCTGCAGCAATTTGTATTGTTGCCTCAGAGGAAGAGGTTCTCCTGTTTGATTCTCAGCTGGAGCTCTTTCTGTGTGGAGTCTGCACGTCCTCCCTGCAGTCAACATGAGTTCTAAAGACATGCAGTAGGTGTGTGTGTGTGTGTGTGTGTGTGTGTGTGTGTGTGTGTGTGTGTGTGTGTGTGTGTGCTTTCTGTGGAGGTTGGGAACCGGGCTGGCAACTCAACACCGTAAAAACTCCAGTGCCTATCAGTCTGCTGACCGGTGATCCACTATGGTGACCTCTAATGGGAGAGGCCGAAATACATTTTATCAGCCATGTCATCCCAATCTGACATATTGGATCTCCCTAGAATGACACTAATTACAAAGCCACTTATTAAAGCCAATTATCTTGTCTTTGAATCTCTGCATCATTCTCTGTGTGATAGCAAAACACCACTTAAGACCTGTGTAGTTTCAGGTCAGACACATGCATAGCAATCTCAGTCCTATCCTTCTGCATGCCCACTGGATAGAGCACCTAAGGTCATTCACCTACACATGGACTACTATCAAGTCATAATCGTATTTGTCAGGATGGGGGGGGGGATCTAATAGCCTTTTTTATTTCCTCTTTCATACTACATAAAGTACATGACAAACAGGAAAGACAGTAGAAGTTCTCCAGTGTAGAATTTACTGAAAAGCAAATACAATGGCCTGTACAGCCTATTACTTAAGATGCTATACTATAATCTTAGAAATCAAGTAATAGCTATCTCACTATCAAACACTAAAAATATACCCTATTGCTCTTATTCAAATTGTACATATAATAAAAGAAAGTTAAATATTTTTACAAACAGAAATATAATTTTAATGTAATTACAAAGACATCAAACAATGCTAAAGATTGCTTGTTAACACTTGGACCTATACAATTCCCATCTACAATTTTGTTGTCTCCCTCACTATAAAACACAGCCATAACATAAAAGGCATTCTAAATGCTACCCAAAGAGCACACTTTCTCTAACAACTACATCACACATTGCAAACAAATTATCCTCAGACAAAACTACCCCAAAGTAGTCTAAAGCCAATAATCTAAATCAAAGGTGCCACACACTCAATTATAACATCCAAACTAGCTACTCAGTCACTTCCAGCATAAGCAGAGTCTGCACTTAAAACATACTCTGAAGCAAATTACACTTTCCTCAGCAAGCCTCTGTAGCCTTACTGAAACACCCTACACATCCTCAAAACTGCCCACTTTGTTCATAATATCTGTAACAGGGTGCCACAAATACAGCCTTGGGCAAAGCACTACAACTGAGATATTCTTATTCCCTCTGAATTTTGGCTAAACTACGTTTAATGAACTCAGAATTTGATGTACCATAATACAGTATCTACGGTTGTAACCATTCTTAGAAAGGAAGAGTTGTAGCAGTTTTCAACAATCAGCACTTTCCTGTACATTACAGTACAAATAAATCACAACTACTTCACTAAGCTCAATGCTTATCTCACTCAAATTAAAAAAGGCAAAAAAATAATCACTGGGTGCTTTTACATTCCTCTAAAATTAGCCAAAGAAATTTCTGAAAATGCAGCAGCTACATTAAGTACTAACATTTCTGCTCAAATCTTCATTGTTTGTGATTTTTATTTTTCTCTTCTGCTTCATTATTTCCAGCTTACAGCAGCACTTCTATCCATTGCAGGGTCTGCCAGCCTCCCCTAATGCCCCTTGGACTGTCTCTGTTCTAAGGCTGGGGTCAGCATGGAACGTAAAAGCATCCTGGGGTTTGTGCCATTGACTGTTTCCACCGGAGGACATTTTTCATTTATAACCTATCCATTGATTTTTCTCTTTCCCCTGATTTTGCCTGTTATGCCCAAAGGCTACTCCCCTCTCTGTACCATAACTCCCTCCAGAGAATGTCAAGACCAAAGGCCTCTCTCTGAATGGGCAAGCTCATCCCTACTTGCCAGTACCTCAGAAGCCTGAGGTACTAATCAATTCCTGGTCACCTGGGTGATAGTTATCTCTCTATGCCACACCACCGGCTGCCATTCTTTGATATTTTAATGTAGACTTGCAAAATGCACATGATAAAACCTCTGATTCTCAAATGTAGCTTTTCAATCTGTGACAGTTAATAAACATACTTGTCGGAATTGAAAATGCCACAGGGAAATGCAGCATCCTTAATTAAATACACCCAAAATAACTTTAAAAAATGCTGGAATTTTGTCAGACTCATTCAGTGACTCATGACTCACATATCATTAGCTGTTGTAACAAAGTCCACACATCTACAAGTGTGTACAATGAAACAACGTACAACATGTAATGAACAGGTGTTCCTAGTGATGCTCAGAGCCATGATCTATTAGCGTCCTGGCATTGCTCAGATCCATGATCTGGTAGTGCTTTTGCATCTCCCCTAGATCGGGCAGCACAATTCTTCAGTAACACTTTCCTTAATCTTTTCAGTGAAATGACCCCCATCCTCACAAAAAGAATGAAAAATAAATCAGCATCATGGATAAAGTAATGCATATGCAATGTAATGAATAAATGTGATGGCATCATGGATAATTTAATGCATATGCAATGTAATGAATAAATGTGATTCATGGATGATGTAATGCATATGTAATGTAATGAAGAAATGTGATAGCATCATGGATAATGTAATGCATATGCAATGCAATTAATAAATGTGATAGCATCATGGATAATGTAATGCATATGCAATGTAATGAATAAATGTGAATACATCATGGATAATGTAATGCATATGCAATGTAATGAATAAATATGATAGCATCATGAATGATGTAATACATATGTAATGCAATAAATAAATGTGATAGTATCATGGATAATGTAATGCATATGCAATGTAATGAATAAATGTGATAGCATCATGGATAATGTAATCCATATGCAATGTAATGAATAAATGTAATAGCATTATGGATAATGTAATACATATGCAATGTAATGAATAAATGTGATAGCATTATTACTGATGTAATGAATATGCAATGTAATGAATAAATGTGATTCATGGATAATGTAATGCATATGCAATGTAATGAATAATTGTGATAACATCATGGATGAAGGAAGAAACTATCTTTTTAGGTGATTTCAATATTGACTGGCAATCCTGTTCTGGCAAACATCCAACCCATCATGTAAACCTTTATGGCTTCACCCAGCTAGTCCAGTCGCCAACCAGGATAAATAAAAACTCCAGCAAGCACACTACCCTGGATTGGATACTAGTCAGTAAGAGCCCCCAGTGATATATAACAGGCTGCTTATCAGATAGCCTCAGTGATCATTCCCCAACATTCCTACTCATAAAATACCTATACCAAGCTAAACCTGTCATCTACCATCAAATACATAAAAAACTAAACTTTAACCTACTCACATTCATCTCATCCCTCAAATAATGTAACTGGCATCCTCTAAAGTACCTCAGTCTTGATGACGCAGTTGAATTTTTTAATACTACCTTTCTGAGCATCCTTAATTACCATGCCCCCATAAGACTTTCCAGAATCAAAGCACAACCCTCTCCATGACTACAGAAAACCACTAAGTCAGAAATGAAAAACAGGGATAAAGCCTGGGAGCACTGGCACAAAACCAAAACCCCCTCAACTAGACAGAAATTCTGAGAACTACGCAATAGAGTCAAAAAGCTAATAAAACAGGACAAATTCCAATACTACCAGTCTACCCTTGACTCCTCCCAACACAGCCCCAAACAATTCTGGTCCTCTATAAACTCCATCCCCCCAAGGTAAAGTCAGTACACCTCCTCCTAACATCCCTCACTCCTTAGAAAATATTGCTACCTCATTCAACACACACTTCATACAAACCATACTATCACTAGCTAAACAACACAACCCCCTTCGCCTCCAACCCATACCTTCAACTAGTAATCTCCCCACTGCCTTCTCTTTTTCTCCTGTACCTACCTCCAACATAAAAAATCTCTTAGCTAAACTTAAGCCCACCAAATTAGGTTCATAGGTTCATACTAGACTATCTGCCCTAGGGCATTTATAAGCCTAGCCAGAATGTGTTTGGCTTTTGCCACCCATTTTAAATTTATTTTGCTATGCCCTTTTTCGAGGTTAGTATACTGTGCCTCTGTCTAACAGTGACACAGAAGTGATACCTGGGGTAAACCTACAATCTCCCATCCACTCATCAAGATTCCTCTTGAAGAGAGTCAATGAGGGACTCTACCTAACGTGGACTGGGATTTTATTCCAGAGTGAAGGGAGCCTCTGGGTTATGAATCTGTCCCTCCAGCATGTCCTATTTTTTGCAGTGCTGAGGTTCAAGTCTCTCGAGCGCGTAGCTCAATGGGATTTGGATTTTCTGAGGTGCAGCATGTCCATTAATTCCGGGTTGGACATGGCTTTATACGTCAGGCACAGATCACCTCTGAACAGGCGGTATGCCACTGAGTAGAGCTGGAGTTTCTTTAACCAGGCAGCATATGGCATCTGTTTGAGCCCTTTGATCCTCTTGGTGAGGTACTTTTGGAGTCTTTCCAGTTGCTGCAGGTGTCTGGTAAGGTACATCCCAAAAGGGGAATTGTACTCAATTATGGGCCTGATGAGGGATGAGTAAAGAGGCACGATGACGTCCTCTGATCTAGATGTGAATCCCTTCATGATTAGGTGGGCTATATAAAATGTTTTTCTAACCACTTTGGCCACGTGGTTGTCAAATGAGAGATTGCTATCAACTTGGGTCCCCAGGTCCCTAATTACTTCTTCTGTACTTAATGGATTACCACCTATGTGGTAATTTGTGGCACTTTGTTTTTGCCAAAGGGGATGACTATACACTTTTTGGCATTTAGCTTGAGGCCATGGCTCTGGCACCAGCTGTCTGTTTCTATGAGGCCCTTTTGGAGGATGCCTGTGTCGGCTGGAGAGTCGATTATGGCGCCCAGTTTGCAGTCATCTGCGAACTTGGTCAGCCACAGTCCTTCCGTGTTGGCCTGTACCTCCGAGAAATATATACCGAACAAGAGAGGTCCCAGGACTGAGCCTTGTGGGACACCACTTGTAACTGGTTTGGAGTCTGACATGGCTCCAGCAATTCTAACCATGTGGGTTCTGTCCTTGAGCCAGTTTGCAATCCATCTAGTGACATAGGGGTTTATATTTAAGCTGGTGAGCTTATCTATAATGCCCAAGTGGGGTATTGTATCGAAGGCTTTTGCGAGGTCCAGGTAGGCTGTGTGGACCACCTTCCCCTCGTCAATGGCCTTGGTGACTGTTTCAAAGAAATCAACCAGGTTTAAGAGACAGGATCAGCCCTTAACAAAGCCAAACTGGGTAGGATCCAGTGCTTCTAGGTCCCCAATATCTTTATTTATGAGGTCCATGATGATCCTTTCCATAGCTTTGCAGACCAAGCTAGTCAGGCTTATGGGGTGATAGTTTCCAGGATCCGTTGAGGCACCACTTTCATGGAGAGGGACCACTGCTGCTGTATGCCACTCTTTGGGCACATATCCTGTAGTAGGGATGAGATTGAACAGTAGTTTTATGTTTGGGTTTAACTCTTCTTGGAGTTCATGTAGGATGCAGCCTGGGACACCGTCTGGTCCCATTGATGCTGTGTTTTTTGCTTTGGAGAGGGCAGGTCTTACCTGAGCATCTGAGATGTCAGGGGGGCAGCACTCTGCTGGGATAGATATTTGCCCTTTTGGTGGGGGGGGGAGTTTGCGCTGAACCTGTCAGCTAGGATGTTGGCATTGTCTGTGGGTTCGGTATTTTTTGTCATTTTGGACTAATTCTGAGCATATCTGGGAATTACCACCCAGGTTCCTAACATAACTAAAGAAAGCCTTGTGATTATCCTTAGTGTCCTGTGCAAGTTTTCTCTCGAAGCTGGCCTTAGACAATTTTATGTGTGCCCGTAGTTTATTGCTAATACTGATCAGTGATGCCTTCCCTTTTTGGGATTTTGCTCTATCATTTAGTAGCTTCCTCCTTCTATTGTATAGTTTGTTTATGGCTGGGGTCCACCAGACAGGACGTCTGCCTTTGGAGGATTGGGTCTTGGTTTTATTTGGGATCGCATGATCCATGCATTCCTGAAGGTGTTCATAGAATGCGTTTATAAAGGATTCTGCGGTCTGGGCCATATTTTCCACAGGC
The DNA here is from genome assembly GCF_019279795.1 of Protopterus annectens. Classification (NCBI taxonomy): domain Eukaryota; kingdom Metazoa; phylum Chordata; order Ceratodontiformes; family Protopteridae; genus Protopterus; species Protopterus annectens. The sequence goes on from NC_056740.1 coordinate 135,529,357, forward strand.
CCGGGGGCTTTGAAGGGATCCACCTCAGTTTTGAGGAGTGTGAAATTTGCTTTAAAGAAGTTTTTCACTGTGGTTTTCTGGGCAGGGGGTGGGGTCGGGATGTGAATATCCAGTGAGATTAGTTTATGGTCTGATCTTACCAGTGAGGGATACACTTCTGGTCTGGAGCATAGAGTCCCCATGTTGGTGATGATCAGGTCCAGTATGTTTTCCCCTCTTGTGGGAGTGGTAACAAGTTGTTCCATAGCATTTGAGTTTATAAATTCTAGGAACCTCTGGGCTAGGGTGTTGGAGCTAGAGTAATGCTCCCAGTCTATGTTTGGGTAGTTGAAGTCGCCCAATATAATGGTGTTTGGAGAGATCTTCATATTTTCCAGTGTTCTCAGGAAGGCCGAGTGGGGTTCCTGGGTTTGGGAGGATGGTCTGTAGCAGGCTATAAACTGGAAGGCAGTTTTACCCACTGTTAGTTGCACATGAATAGTCTCTGATGCTTCGTGCTTTGCCACCAACCTGGAGGTGTGGGTATCTTTGATGAATATCGATACTCCCCCTCCTTTTGTGGTTCGGTCCAAATTTTGGGGCCGAAAAGCATGGTATGAGGTATAACCTGGTAGTGCTGGGGTGCTCTTGGGAGCCCTGAACCAGGTTTCTGTTACTGCACAGATATCGATGTTCTCCATGCTAAGGAGAGTTTCGAGTGTGTGCATCTTGAGGTTTAGACTTCTGGCGTTGAGTAGCATTACTCTTAGTTTCTTATCCCTTGTGATACCTATGGAGGTGGGTTTGTCTTTTGAGCCTTTCCTAAAAAAGGCACTATGGGGGTAGCAAGAGCCTTTGCCAATATCCGAAAGCCTAGGGGTGACAGGTGCAAGCCATCCCTAGTGAAGCATTGTGGCTTGTCGAGCATATCATCCCAAGCTGACAGGCATTGGATCCCCTTTGAATGACACCAGTAGTTAAGCCAGTTGTTGAAATTGATCATCTTGTCTTCATATTGTGGCATCATTCTTGTTGAGGGTAAGATGCTACTCAAGGTCAGGGTCATACCAGCCTGGGCTACATGCTCAGAGAGCTCCTTTATGTCTCTTTTCATGTAGTCCAGGGAGGTACGTTTCAGATCATTCACACCAGCATGGACAATGACTGAGTCATATTTGTACTTGCCTTGGAGTGACCTGAATGCTTGTGTTATGTGGCGGATCCTAGCGCCCAACAGGCTGCTCACCATGACCCTCTCCTTGTTCAGCCTAGTGAGCGGGACGTCAGTGTGCCTGACAATAGAGTCACCTATTACAAGTGTATCAGGTGTGTTTAGTCTTAAGGGCTGTGACTGTTCGGCACACTGGCTTTGTGAGATATGTGTTGCACGTGTTTTGTTTTGGGGTAGCGGCTGCTTGGGTGTCTGCTTTGGAGGTCTTTGCTGCTTCAGCAGATCTTTATTTAGAGCCTCCGAGTATGTTTTTGTGTGATTATGTGTTTGGTTTGCTGTCGTGGTAGGTCTTTGTGAGACTGGAATTGTAGTGAGTGTGGTTTCCTTCTCCTCCTGACTGGTTATGCCAGTACTTAGTTGAGAGAGCTTAGCCTCCAGTTTGGCTGTATGGTTGCATCTCTCACATGTGTTGGAATTTGTTAGGAGGAGGAGAGGGTTGTCTGTGTACATGAGGCAGTTGTAACATTGCCTCAAGATTCCCAGATTCACCAGCTGGACCGGAGAGGAGATTGACAACTGACCTTTGGACATGCTAGAATAATATTGGGGATTCCGTAATAATTAAAAACCAGGGTCAGTGGGGAGTGAGGGTGTAGTGCTTTTAATTTTTAGTGCTGACTTATATAATTGCTTTAGTGAGCAAGTGCCAGGTAACTTAAGTGCAATGTGTTACAGGTAACTTAAATGCAAAAACGACAAACAGTAACTTTCTTTCAAGTGAAACAAGGAAATAAGTACAGTAAGCAATGCAGATATCACTAGTGATCCACAGAAGTGCTGAGAAGCTGCGTATTAGGTGGAATTAGCGTTCCAGGGAAATAACAAGCAAACAAACAACAAGCATATAAACAAAGCTATATTCAGCAGGCCTGGATCTAGTCTATGCTACAGCAAACAAGGTGTACCAATTTCAGTAAGATACAGTTCAAATATTCAGGCACTATAAACCTTTAACCAGAAATTCCCAGCTCAGAAGGGCAGAGTCCAGCCTCTTCTCCCATAAGAGTGCAGACCACAAACCTTCTTAATGTAAAATAACTGGCCTGAAGCCCAAGTGCTTAAACCAGAACTAATACACTTTAAGAATAACAGACACTGGGCTCTCAATCAGCAGTTCCCAACTTAGAAGGATGAAAGCTACCTATCCTGCCACCACAGTGCATGCCACAAACCTTCCTAATGTAAAACAACTAGTCTGAAGCCCAAGTGCTTAATCCAAAAGACTTAGAATGATAGCTACACTTTAATCAAGTTACTACCAAGCAGTAATAAATACAATTGAATACTTTAGAGAATGCCTGGATTAGTGCTCAAGTTACACAAACAAAGCTAGATCCAGCAGGCCCGAATCCAGTCTATGCCACAGCAAACAAGGTGCACCAACTTCAGTAAGAATCAGTTCAGATATGCATGCACTATAAGCCTTTAACCAGAAATTACCAGCTCAGAAGGGCAGAGTCCAGCCTCTCCTCTCACAAGAGTGCAGACCACGAACCCTCTTAATGTAAAATAACTAGCCTGAAAGCCCAAGTGCTTAAACTAGAATTAATACACTTTTAGAATAACAGACACTGAGCCCTCAATCAGCAGTTCCCAACCTAGAAGGATGTAAGCTACCTGTTTTGCCACTAGAGTGCAGACCACAAACCCTCTCAGTGCAAAACAACTGGTCCAAAGCCCAAGTGTTTAAACCAAAAGGCTTAGAATGAGTTACACCAAGCAGTAATAAATACAATTGAGTACTTTTAAGATGATGCAAAAGTAAAAAAGTAGGTAGAAACACAAGTACAGTAAAAGCAGATGAATTTTTTTTTTTTTTTTCTGAACAAGTGCTGAGATCAAAGAAACAGATTTGAGTGCTGAAACTAGAAAACTGGCTAGTTATAAGAAAAAAACTAAGCTAGAAGGCTTCCCTCCAACACAGAAGGGCTTGGGGGCTCAGAAGCCTACAAATAGTCTATACCACTTAACAGGAAAGGCAGGAAACAAGCTTAAATTTTTTTTTCTGTTTCCCGGATGCTCTCTGTGTACACAGTAGGAGTGCCTGAAATCAGAATATGATCTCACTGCACTCAGTTGAGTGAGCAAATGAGATGGGCCCAGAAGGAGTATCCAAACACAAATTTACAAGAGGGGCGGGCAGTTGCAAGGCCACTAAGATTAACACCAAAACAATAACACCAAAACAAAAACAGGGAGGGTGGGTGGGACTAACGGAAGAGCAGAGTCAAAACTTCCAGTTCAGTTAATATTCCTTCCACACAGTTAAAATCAATTTAAATACTGTATTTTTTTGAAAAAAAAAGAGCAGATAAAGGTACTTAAATTCTCTTATACATCCAGTTGAATACAACAAGTTCTTAGCCTGCCAAAGCTGAGGATTTTAAGCAGAAAATATTTCACACTGTACCACTTAAATAGGCAAGGACAGGAAATCAAAGAATGTGACTACCCCCACACCTATAATTACTAGCAAATAACAAAATTCAGCAAACACTGACTAACTCCCAGTTCAGTTAATATTCCTTCCACACAGTTAAAATCAATTAAAATACTGTATTTTTTTGAAAAAAAAAGAGCAGATAAAGGTACTTAAATTCTCTTATACGTCCAGTTGAATACAGCAAGTTCTTAGCCAGCCAAAGCTGAGGTTTTTAAGCAGAAAATATTTCACACTGTACCACTTAAATAGGCAAGGACAGGAAATCAAAGAATGTGACTACCCCAACACCTGTAATTACTAGCAAATAACAAAATTCAGCAAACACTGACTAACTTCCAGTTCAGTTAATATTACTTCCACACAGTTAAAATCAATTTAAATACTGTATTTTTTTTTTAAAAAAAAGAGCAGATAAAGGTACTTAAATTCTCTTATATGTCCAGTTGAATACAGCAAGTTCTTAGCCGGCCAAAGCTGAGGTTTTTGAGCAGAAAATATTTCACACTGTACCACTTAAATAGGCAAGGACAGGAAATCAAAGAATGTGACTACCCCCATATCTGTAATTACTAGCAAATAATAAAATTCAGCAAACACTGACTAACTTCCAGTTCAGTTAATATTCCTTCCACACAGTTAAAATCAATTTAAATACTGTATTTTTTGAAAAAAAAAAAAAGAGAGAGCAGATAAAGGTACTTAAATTCTCTTATACGTCCAGTTGAATACAGCAAGTTTTTAGCCGGCCAAAGCTGAGGTTTTTAATTAAGTAAATTAGCAGCAGACAACTTCCCAAGTGAATACCTACAAATCACAGCTGATGCTCTGGCCTACCCAGTATCCATCTTGATTAACTGTTCTTTGTCAGAAAGTTACATTCCCACACTGTGGAAAGTATCGCATATAATTCCCCTCCAGAAAGGCGGACCCTCCACAGAACTAACCAATTACCGCCCCATAGCTATTCTCTCTCCACTCTCCAAAATACTAGAGAGATGCATACACTCTCAGGTCTCAGACTACCTCCTTACTAACAACCTCCTTTCCAATACTCAGCATGGTTTTAGACCAAATCATAGCACCACCACTGCCTTACTCTCCTTTACTAACACTATCCTTCAGCATAAAAACAATGGCTATCTCTCCTCTGTTACTTTCCTAGACCTATCTAAAGCATTTGACATGGTCCCACACAAACAACTTATCTCTGTCCTCAATAACCTATCCTTCTCACAATCAGTCACCAACTGGTTTCAGAGTTACCTGTCTGACCTCCAACAATCCGTTGTATGGCAGAATGACATATCTCCCCAACTACCTGTCTCCATAGGGGTTCCCAAAGGATCCATCCTTGGACCCCTAATCGTCTCTGTTTTCACCAATAATCTAGCTTCTGCCACTAAACATGGCATACTCATACAATACGCAGATGACTCAACCATCATCTGCACAGCCCAGTCCCTACCCAAACTGCAAAAAGTCACACAGGAAGCCTTTTCCTCTGTTGAAACTTGGTTATCCGATGCCCAATTAATACTCATCCCAAACAAAACTAAACTAGTCATCTTCCAACCCACCAAACATACTCAAAACAACTCTCACTTTAACATCACAGCAAAAGACAACACCACTATATACCCAACTGAACACAGCAAATTGCTAGGAGTGGAAATAGACAATAAACTAAAATTTGACATTCACATATCCATGTCCATAAAAAAAGTCCACAAAAAACTAGGAGCGTTATACAGAAATAAGCAACTTCTCACCAAAGCAGCAAAGATTTCAATAGCAAATTCCCACCTTATCTCCACCGTACTTTATGCCTCTCCAATATATACCAACCTAAGACAATGCGATCTAAACAAGCTACAGACCTGCTACAACAAAATTGCCAAATTCGCCACAGGGGCATCCTACCATAGTCACCACTGTCTCTCACTTGCTGAACTGGGCTGGCTTGAACTCCCTCACCTCCTTCAATGGTATCAACTCTCACTCGCTCACAAACTAGTAAACCATCCACTAAATGTCCCATTCTTCCAGAATCTACTCCAACCCTATCACACCACCAGACCACTAAGATCCAGCAACAAAAATCACTTGCAGATCACTAAAGCCAATAACTCTACTGGTGAAGCACTATTCTCTTGCACCATAGCCAAATTAAGGAACTCCCTCCAACCCCACAATTACCTCCATCCCATCATGCACCCACTTCAAAACTTTACTAAAAGCGCACCTAAAAACATGCTGGCTATGCCCTTGCAACTCCCACGCTAATATTGCCCACCCCATCCAACCACTACCTTTCTTTCCACTCCACTAACTACCTTGATTATAGCAAGCTCAGATGCTCATAAGCCTAGTACTTATTATACAGCAGGAACTTCTTATTGTAACATTTGTTAATGTCTGTTATGTACTTCACAGATACAGATTCTAGTTGTCTACTGATGTACTATGTTCTTCATCTGTAAATATGTTGTAAATAATTGCTATGTAAATTGTTAATCGCTATGTAATCCAATGTAACTACTGTCTGTTTATTTTAACTGTGGAGCTTTTCTCCCTGGACCTCTGCTGAAAATGGACCTACTTCCAGTCGGACACTCCCGGTCAACAAATATAAATAAATAAATAAATAAATAAATACATGTAATGCATATGCAATGTAATGAATAAATGTGATAGCATCATGGATGATGTAATGCATATGCAATGTAATGAATAAATATGATAGCATCATGGATGATGTAATACATATGGAATGTAATGAATAAATGTGATAGCATCACGGATGATGTAATGCATATGCAATGCAATGAATAAATATGATAGCATCATGGATGATGTAATACATATGTAATGTAATAAATAAATGAGATAGCATCATGGATAATGTAATGCATATGCAATGTAATGAATAAATGTGATAGCATCATGGATGATGTAATACATATGCAGTGTAATAAATAAATGCAATAGCATCATGGATACTGTAATGCATATGTAGGTTCATAGGTAGGTACTAGGCTATTGTCCCTAGGGCCTACATAAGCCTAGCTGACAAGGTATCCTGGATTTTGCCACCCAAGAAAATTATTTTCCTGTGACCCTGTCGAGCAGAGCCACAGAAGTGATCCCAGGGGTGAATGACCTATTTCCCATCCGATCATCAAGATTTTTCTTGAAGAGTGCTAATGAGGAGCTTTGTTTGATATAGATAGGTAGTTTGTTCCAGAGTATGGGAAGTCTCTGGGACAGGAATCTATCACTCCAGCATGTTCTATTTATTGTGGTGACAAGGTTTAGGTCCCTAGAGCATGTAGCTCAGAGGGATTGGGATTTCTTTAAGTGGAGCATGTCCAACAGCTCTGGGTTTGACATAGCTTTGTATGTTAGGCAGAGATCACCTCTGAGTAGGCGATATGCAATGGAGTAAAGCTGGAGTTTTTGGAGATGGTCTGTGTAGGGTATCGGTTTGAGGCCGGTAATCCTTTTTGTGATGTATTTCTGCGGCCTTTCCAGTTGTTGTAAATGTCTTGTGAGGTACATATCAAAAAGGGAGTTCTACTCTATAATGGGTCTAATGAGTGATGAGTAGAGGGAACAATGACCTCTTTTTTCCTGGATGAGAAAACTTTTGTGATGAGGTGTGTTATGCAGAAGGATTTCCTGACTACTGTGGTGATGTGATTATCAAAGGAGAGACTACTGTCCACCTGTGTCCCAAGGTCTCTTATCACACTTTCGGTGTTAAGTAGACTACAGTCTATATGGTAGTTCTTGGGTACAGAGCTTTACCAAAGGGGATGACAATACACTTTTTGACATTGAGCTTGAGGCCATGACTTTGACACCAGGCATCTGTCTCAGTGAGGCCCTTTTGTAGGATGTCCACATTGTTAGGAGTTTCGATTATGGCTCCTAGTTTGCAGTCATCTGTGAACTTCATTAGCCAAAGACCTTCTGTGTTAGTCTGTACTTCAGAGAAGTAGATACCAAACAGGAGAGGACCCAGGACTGAACCCTGTGATACTCCATTTGTCACTGGTCTGAAGTCAGATTTGGAGTCTGGTACTTTCACAGTATGGGTTCTGTCAGTAAGCCAGTTGGAAACCCATCTTGTGACATAGGGATTTATTCCTAGTTTAGTGAGTTTATCTATAATTCAAGAGTGAGGGATGGTGTTGAAAACCTTGGCAAGATCTAGATAAGCTGTGTGAACCACCTTACCCTCGTCTACGGCTTTGGTGACTGCTTCAAAGAAGTCTATCAGACATGATCTGCCTTTTACAAACCCAATCTGGGTGGGGTCCAGAGTTTGGAGATTACCAATGTCTTTATTTATAAGTTCCATGATGATATGTTCCATTGCTTTGCAGACCAGGCTCATCAGACTAATGGGGCAGAAGTTCCTGGGGTCTGTGGTGGCTCCCCCTTTGTGGAGTGGGATAACCATCACTGTCCACCATTCAGTGGGCACAAAGCCTGAGGTGAGGCTGTGATTGAACATGGTACTTAGGTGGGGTGCCAATTCATTCTGTAGTTCATGTAGAACGCAGCCTGGGATGTTGTCAGGTCTCATGGATGCTGTGTTCTTGGCTTTAGCAAGTGTGTTTTTTACCTGTGCAGCCATGATTACAGGAACTTTGTATTCTTCTGATATAGAGATGGGCCCTTTAGGGAGTGGCAGGGGGCTAAGGTTAGCACTGAACCTATCTGCCAGGATGTTGGCAATATCAGTTGGTTCTGTATATTTAGTGCCATTGTGCTGTAACTCAGAGCAGATCTGAGTATTGCCATTGAGATTCTTGACATAGGTATAGAATGTTTTGTGGCTGTGTTTAGAATCAGTGGTGATTTTTTTTTTTCGTAACTAGCTTTGGATGATTTTGTGATGGATCTCAGCTTCTTAATGAGGCTGACCAGGGAATTCCTCCAATCATGGAATTTTACTCTTTTTTGCAACAGTTTCTTTCTTCTGTTGTAGAGATTGTACATGGCAGGAGACCACCAGATTGGCTTCCTTTTTTTGGAGGATACCATCTTGGTTCTGTTAGGGCTAGCACGATCCATGCACTCGTGTAAGTGCTTATAAAGTACATTTGTGTAAGATTCAGCAGTCGTACCTCTATTGTCCATCTACATGGGTGTCATGTAATGTAATGAGTAAATGTGATAGCATCATGGATAATGTAATGCATATGTAATGTAATGAATAAATGTGATAGCATCTTGGATAATGTAATGCATATGCAATGTAATAAATAAATTTGATGATGCATGGAGGAAATAGAAACTTTCCGACTGTCTTAATGATGAAATTATATAGATACTATGTAATTCTAAGATACCAAATGATTCATTCAGGAAATAGATACTTCTTTACCAAACAAGTTCAACTTATAAATAATCCTAAACTATTCTAAATCTCACCAAGTATCCTACTAAGACCAGTAAAACCCTAAGAACCATTTGCATTTTACAATGAAACCCATTTCATAAACAGTTGGAAAAACTCAACAAACTATGCCATGACATCATCCAAAATTCCAACAGCCCCCCCCCTGTTGCAACAAATTTCACTTAACAGCCCATGCACACTTACCCTGACAACATTTTTACACATGAAATCATTAAATACCTAAAACAACACAAAATAACCCCCATCAGACCGAATTCCCACTATTTCAAAACTCCACATCCATGATCTGCCTACCAAGGAAAGCTGCTAACATCATCCCTATCCATAGATTCAGCCATTCTACTCATCTTAGTCCATATAGTCTAATTGCATTCTGCCCAGAAATATAAATATACTTAATCACAGAACAAAACCAATGCAGTAACACATTGGCTGAAGTAGAAACTTGTTTATTGCCTAACAAATAAAACTTGGTAAGCACTTTCATTACTGCTTCATCAGACCACAGACACAGAGAGAATGAGCCACTGCAATATATACATAGTACAAGTACCATTAAGGCAATCACATTAACAGCTAAAGAGCTTATAAAAAATAAAGAGATACAGTGTATAATTATATAAAATAGACATAAAACTGCAGTAAATACATATAAGAACTACATATGGAATAATAAGTACCTATCAAAATGAAAATAAAAATAAAACCATATATAGAATATATAAAAATGCAAAATTAAATAAGGTAAACTCCTAAGGCGATATCCCTTTAGTATAGGTCTAAGTAGAACTTTTTTCATTAAGTCCACTACCTTGGTCAGCTCTTAGTTTCATCATCCATTTCACCTCTCTGGTTTCAGTTAGGTTCCTGATGTCACCACCTCTGGCAGTGGGAAGGATTATATCAATAAACTTGTACCTATGCCCCTTATCAGGATAGTCAAAGATACCACTGCTGTCTAGGAAACTACAAAAATTACATTTGCAACAGGGTATCATGCTCCCTCTTAACCGATTGTCATCAAATCTATTGTTATCTGGATAGCACAGCATCCTCTTCAGATTCTTTTTATTCTTGTACAGGAACCTTGGTGTATTTCCTGTTAACCTCCTAATATCAGGATCAGTGTCAGCAAACCTCAGTGTCTCCTAATGATGTCCATTGTCATCCTAGTATCCTAGTATACCCAAGGGAGACAGAGATGTTCTTGGATCTAGTAGATGGGACATGTGAAACATTCACATCCCTGTGTTGTTCTGAAAAATACGGTTTCACTATACTGGACCTGAGAGGAGGAATAGTATCCAGCACCCTATCAACCTCCCCTTCCTCATATCCTCTGTCCCTCAGTCCATCCCTAAATTGATTAAGCTCTGAGGTAAAACTATCATCAGTCCCATTCAGTCTTGGGTCTCTCAGACTCTGTCCCTTTATTATATTCCTGAAGACATGCGGGGGATGCATGCTATGTCTATGTAATAGGCAATTCCTGTAGCATGGTTTACAGTAAATCCCTGTTAATCTGCTGCCACTTTGTGAGCAGTCCAGGGTATTGGTCACCATAAGTTGGCATTTGAAGAACTCTCAATCCTCTAGGAATGATTTTCTTCTCCAAACATGCTTCAAAATGCTGATGCTGAGTTTGTAAATGTTTAAGTTTCTAGATGTTATACTCCACATCATCAACAGCTTGAACAAACCCTTCTACATCGAGATTGAACCTGCTGCTCATTTCCATATCAGCATTCTCACTGGACAGCATCAGAGGGTTATCATTCCTAGTAAGACACTGAATTAGCCTGCCACTCCGCTCGTCTGATCCACGCAATGCATTCTGGGAATTGTAGTTAGAGTCCACATCAGAAGTAAGCCCTTCAGCCACGCTCACAGACTGTGCAAAATGAAAAGGAAATAAAAACTATGGAAATGCACAGACTTAGATAAATACATCATTCTACCATAGATTTGTGAATGACTTGTTTTTTATTTGGACAGCTGGGGCTGATGAATTGATTAACTTCCATCACGATTTGAACTCGACCACCATTTTCCTCAAATTTTCTTTAGTATATTTGATGACACAGATTGAATTCTTAGACATAATGTTGAACAGACAAGAGGATGGCTCATTAGGTACAGGGATTTACCATAAACCATGCTACAGGAATTCCCTGTTACATAGATGTAGCATGGATCCCCCACGTCTTCAGGAATATAATAAAAGGACAGGGTCTGTGAGGCTCAAGATTGAATGTAACTGATGATAGCTTTACCTCAGAGATTAATCAGCTTAGGGGTAGACTGAGGGACTGAGGATATGAGGAAGGGGAGGTCGATATGCTGCTGGATACCAATCCTCCTCTCAGGCCCAGTATAATGAAACCATATTTTTCAGAACAACACAAGGACGTCAATGCTTCACGTGTCCCATCTACTAGATCCAAGAACATCTCTGTCTCCCTTGAGTATACAGCAGGTACTAGAATGACAATGAGACATCATTAGGAGACACTGGGCTTTTCTGACCACTGACCTGATATTAGGAGGTTAATAAGAGATACACCAAGGTTCCTGTACAAGAATAAAAAGAATCTGAAGAGAATGCTGTGCTGTCCAGATAACAATAGATTTGATGACAATCGGTTAAGAGGGAGCATGATACCCTGTTGCAAATGTAATTTTTGTAGTTTCCTAGACAGCAGTGGTATCTTTGACTATCCTGATAAGGGGCATAGGTACAAGTTTAGTGCAAGTGCCAACTGCATGATGCTACATGCTGTTTACTTAGCCTACTGCAGGCATTGCAAAACATTCTATGTCAGGAAAACTGATAGAACTTTGAGAGACAGGATCAGGGAGCACCTTTACAACATACAATGTGACTCCATAAACAATGCATTGTCTAAGCATGTGATTAGCACTAACACAAGTCATACTTTTAGGTTTATGGTTATTGATAGAATCCTTCCAACTCCCAGAGGTGGTGACATCAGGAACCTAACTGAAACCAGACAGGTCAAATGGATGATGAAACTAAGGGCTGACCAAGGTAGTGGACTTAATGAAAAAAGTTCCACTTAGACCTATACTAAACGGATGTAGCCTCAGGAGCTGACCTTATTTCATTTCACATTTTTGAGTTGTGGTATTGTATGAGGAAGTCAGGAGTGTCAGAAAAGTATGTAAGAGTGGTACAGGATATGTACGAGGGTAGTGTGACAGCGGTGTGGTCTGCGGTGGGAGTGATGGATGCATTTAAGGTGGAGGTGGGGTTACATCAAGGATCAGCTCTGAGCCATTTCTTATTTGCAATGGTGATGGACAGGTTGACAGACGAGATCAGACAGGAGTCCCCATGGACTATGATGTTTGCAGATGACATTGTGATCTGTAGTGAGAGTAGGGAACAGGTGGAGGAGACCCTGGAGAGATGGAGATATGCTCTAGAGAGAAGAGGAATGAAGGTCAGCAGGACTAAGACAGAATATATATGTGTGAATGAGAGGGAGGATAGAAGAATGGTGAGGATGCAAGGAGTAGAGGTGGCGAAGGTGGACGAGTTTAAATACTTGGGGTCCATAGTTCAGAGTAACTGTGAGTGGGGAAGAGAGGTGAAGAAGAGAGTACAAGCAGGATGGAGTGGGTGGAGAAGAGTGTCAGGAGTGATTTGTGACAGACGAGTACCTGTAAGAGTAAAAGGGAAGGTCTACAAGAGGGTAGTGAGACCAGCTATGTTATATGGGTTGGAGACATTGGCATTGACAAAAAGGCAGGAGTTTGAGCTGGATGTGGCAGAATTAATGATGTTAAGATTTGCACTGGGTGTGACGAGGGTGGACAGGATTCGGAATAAGTATATTAGAGGGTCAGCCCAGGTTGGAAGGTTTGGAGACAAAGCCAGAGAGGCACGATTATGTTGGTTTGGACATGAGGAGGGATGCTGAGTATATTGGGAAAAAGATGCTAAGGATGAAGCTACCAGGTAACAGGAAAAGAGGAAGGCCTAAGATAAGGTTTATGGATGTGGTGAGAGAGGACATGCAGGTGGTTGGTGTGACAGAGCAAGATGCAGAGGACAGGAAGAAATGGAAACAGGTGATCCGCTGTGGCGACCCCTAACGGGAACAGCCGAAAGAGGATGATGATGATGATTTTTATATATTCTATATATATTTTTTATTTTTATTTTCATTATTGATATGTAATAATTATTCAATATGTATTTTTTATATGTATTTACTGCTGTTTTATGTCTATTTTATATAATTATATACTGTATCTCTTTATTTTTATAAGCTCTTTAGCTGTTAACATGATTGCCTTAATGGTACTTGAACTATGTATATATTGCAGTGGTTCATTCTCTCTGCGTCTATGGTCTGATGAAGCAGTAATGAATGTGCTTACCAAGTTTTATTTATTTGTCAGCTAAATTTTATTTGTTTGGTAATAAATGCATTTCTACTTCAGCCAGTGTGTTACTCCATTGGTTTTATTCTGTGATTATCTCATTTTTCCTCCCACGGTGTCTTTATCTAAGTCTGTGCATTTCCATAGTTTTTATAAAAATACTTAAGACTGCAGTATGCAAGCAAATAATTTTGTAACTCATTAGTATTAACCTCCCAATACCCACATAACACTGTTTTAGACTTCATCAAGCATATTCACTGTCTTTACTCTGATCATTGCTGTAGAGAAAAAACTGAACAGCAATAAAGTAAACAGATGTAGGACTTCAACATATTGTGTTAGATTACTCAGAATGAAAGCCTTAGTCAGATGTATTTATTCACCTTCATCCTAACTTGCCTCAGCCTTAGGGATTGGGGGCTGGTACAATAATTACAGTGTTTACCTCACAGACCAAGGTACATGGTTTGATTCTCACACTTGAAAAGAAAATTGTATATGCTTAAAATGGCCTACAAGGGCAGATAGGCTACTACTTACCTATGAACCAGCTAGCTGTCCAGCAAAGCCCAGGTTATAATTTGGGGCAACCATGTATATGAACCACTGTGAAACCAAGTAGATTTCTTACAAGGTTCTCTTCCCAACCCTTGTTATTCACAGTCTTCATGAAGAAATGCCACAGGTATGTTACCCTACAGAAGCGATATGCTATGCTAAAGACACCGTCCCATATCTTGTGTCACATTTAAACATGCACCATTGACGTATCTGTATAGATTTCTTTTAACAATGTTCAGCCATGACTATGAAGATGATATCTAAAACTAAATAAAAAGAAAATTAAAGTAATGTTATTTCAACTGGGACAAAACAAACAAGATGCAATCAACAGCCTATTAATACTAGACAAAAAAGGAACAGCAATGTTTTCTGCATTAAACTACTTGGAGGTTATTTTCAATTATATAAAAAGGGTTAATTACTCTTCAGAAACGAGCATGCTGAATGGGCAGCCCAGCCAGTATACTCATTGTAAACTGAATGTATACTAATAGAAGAAAGTACATCTGCTGAAGTACTGTTGAGCTTCCAGACTTTCTATCAGTATATGCTGAGGGGCAGAGCAAAATATGATGAAAAATCAGGTATGTTCTGCCAAACTAAGCAAACAGAAACCTTCCTGATTTTCCTGATCTTGTTGTGCTGTTCCTTGTAAAAACAGGTTTGTTTTTTTAAACTGTCAAAAAATAAATGGCAATGGAAATTCTGTTTTCTGCATTGGTTCTCCTGCACTAATGTACTGTTCAAGTGTAGGAACGTACGTCCCATATACATGAGCAGCACAGTAGTCCAGAGAAGAGAATGTGGAAGAATACAGAAGTGCTTTTATACAAATACATTATTTAAGAAAGGTAAACATTTTTCCTAAGTAATGTAATTGTATAATCGCAATAATCCATGACTTTTGTTGGGTATATCAGGCTTTACCTCCAGTTGGCTTTTTTAATCACTTGAGTTTCGCCTTTGTGTTCCGTAGAATAACCATGGTTAAATACTGATATACCTACACACAATTGTGGATTCTTGCTTAAACCTAATATAAAATTTTACATTTACATCAACAAGGCTATTAAACAACCTGCACATTTGGCTTCTTATACTGTGTCCATCATTTCCTGTACTAACAAGCCAAACAAGCAATTGCCGTACCTATTGTTATGTTCCCCTCCCCTTTTCTACTGATCTTCTCTTTTCATTAATCTGTCTCTGGCTCACTCATAAACAAGCATATCCTCGTGTCTCTTGCTTGACAATAGTTACTCTCAAAGAGAACACCATTGTATTTAGATCAAATAAGTGGATAGATTTCCCTAGCAAAGTAGATTTTTTGTATGCCCAAGATGGGCAGAACTACTGCCATAATACTCATGATCTCACATGGTGTTCTATTCCCCTTTTATTCCAAATTATAACAGAACTTGCTTCATGATAATGGCACTGCCCTCATTACTGGGACTGTGTGACATTATCAGTAGAAACACCTTCCTCCTAGATTGGGTAAAGCAGCAAAATGCCCATCCCTCCCACTCCTCGACCTGACTTCACCAACACCTGAGCTGTCAATGGAATCTGGGCTGCATGGGTTGCAGTCAGGGTTCTATTTCAGTGCCATGGAGATGAATACTGTAGCTGTATTCTTGAAGATGCACTTGAGTTATAATTTTCCAGCACCAACAAAAGACTACAAATGAAGTATATGTCTTCATTTATTAAAGATTAATTCTTTGCTTCAGGTGAGTTGACAGATTGTATGCTCTTTCGGGTGAAGCTGTCTACAATCTTTTCAAGCACAGTCATTAATGCTTTATGTCCTTAGCTTTAGTTCATATTCAGGTTCTGAAAGAGTATAATTTTTAGGTGATTATTGATAAATGGTTGAAAAGTCAAACATAATAGTCAATTCCCATAACACTCTCTTCATTCAAAATATTTTTTTCTGACATGAAAGGCATTAGCTGCATGCGTATTCTTGTTTAATCCTCTGATGTCATTCACTCTTCTATCAGATGCCTGCAGCAGTTTAGCTTCTGAAAACAGTACAGCGGCACCTGTCAGTATAAATATTTAACACTCACATGGCCTTTGAGCATTTGACTAAGGGGACATACCTTTGGTAAAAGTTTCCATGTTGTTCAGAGGAAAGATTACATAATCTCTGTGCTTTGCAGTTCTGCTTACAGAGTACATGCTATTAGCAGAATGAATGTATTAAAAGGTGTTTGTACGAATATGTACAATATCTGTTTGTCACTTGATTATGACATGCAATAAATATATTTACAGCAAATTTTATTAATATGACTGGTCACACCTATGTGTTTTTATTTCCTTGTTACTCCGCAATCATGTATCATTTTTCAGAGCCTAGTAACAAGTATATCAAAAAATAATTATATAATTTTGGGGGGAGCACTAATGTGTTGTCTTTTGACAGAACGTTAGCTCAAATTCACAAAGATTACATTGCAAGATTACTAAAAAATTTAAAACTGAACATTTTAGATTTAAACACTATATAATTTATATTTTCTTTTTTACCAGCTGGCAAGGTTTTGTTAGTCTGCTTTACATAATGCTGTCTATTTAGCTTATTTGCAGATGTGCTGTACATTGACAGAAGAAAAACTATATTGCTCAGAAACTTAACTCACTGTTGTGATCCCTGCAACATTAATGAAAACTGCAATGAATTTGCAAGCACAGTAGATTAATAGCTTAGACACTCAGTTATTTGAAACAGAAGAATGTATAAATGGTAGAAACAGCAAAAGTTGTTGTTACAGGACATGCCATTTCCTCTTAAATTGAGCTGTTATATAAGAAAATGTACCAGATACTCAGCATGTTTTTCTGCATGCAGAACGTTGCACTCGTACTGCACCATCTTTTCATTTTCTATATTTAAAAGACAGTAGGGTTCAGGCAAAATAAAGCTGAAATGTGAGGCTCCCAGTGAAATGACAGCACTTGGAAAAAAAAAAAGACTGAAAACAGAAGAGCAAATTTCAAAAATCACTCTTCCTCTTAAAACTTCTTTCTGCAGGTGGAGTGCTCATAAGCCTCACACCCCCTGAATTTATGTATACCACCTCTGAGATTGTTATACTTCAGAGAAAAGGGATTATTCTGAGAAATGGCATCTTGGATTTAATATAAATCCAATTTTTTGGCCATTCTGTTTCCATATTTCTGGACTCATCCTAGTGGGTTCCAATATTTCAAAAAATTACAGAAGTGGGGTGTGTGTGTGTGTGTGTGTGTGTGTGTGTGTGTGTGTGTGTGTGTGTGTGTGTGTGTGTGTGTGTGTGTGTGTGTGTGTATGCATATACATACACATATATATATATATATATATATATATATATATATATATAAATATATTTATGGATCACCTACACAAGAACGACAGCGCAAAACACCAACACCCACATAGCTGACACCACATGGTCGACAATCAAAACACCGACAATGTAATTACTGCACAAAAAAAAGAAAATAAAATTTCCCATTTTTGTGCTAGCAGGGGGGCTCCACCCCCCCATAACTTTAATATACCAGCTCCGAGATCGCACTACAGTGCAGGAATGGAAATCTTTCCATTCCGCACTACGTAGACATACCGTTTCCCCATTGTCAGCATTTTGATTGTCGACCATGTGGTGTCAGTTATGTGGGTTTCGGTCTTCTCAGCTGTCATTCTTCTGTAGAGAACCCATATATATATATATATATATATATATATATATATATCAAAGTGGGGTGTGTGTGTATATCTATATATATATATATATATATATATAGATAGATATATATATATATATATATATATATATATATATATATATATATATATATATATATATATATTATATATATTGGGTCTACTTCACTTTACCTAAATTTCATTTGACTGACACCAAATTGACCTAGATTTCATATGACTGAAAATTCAATTGGCTGAGTCCCATTTCACTGACAGCTTACAATGATGAATGTCAACATACTAAATCTTAAACCATAGACAAGCACACTTAGTACACCAATAACTAACCCTTTCCAGAACTTAAAAACTACTTACTAACTCTCTAACAGAAACTGGACAATGTACAACCAAACTAGGTAGGGGGCTACATCTCCCACACCCCAGATGTGGGGGACTGTGCCCCCACACACCCCTAATTATATATACTAACTCCAGGATTGCATTACAGTGGGTAAAGGGCATATACCTTTAACTTGCCTTAGAGTACTCTACACGCTGTCACTACTGCTGGGAACACACAAAACATTCGCCAAATTACTTTAGATATTTCCCATGAAAAAGTAAAGGGACAAACCCACATTTAGAAACACTACAACACTACTTTCTACATGACTATCAGAATTGTAACAGTCAGCACTTTAAGTTACAGTAATTATTTTTATCACAAGCAAGTCACAGGTGAAGAAAAACCCACAACAAGTCTATGTCTTAAATGTGAGTGAAATGGGAGTCAGTCAAATGACTTTTCAAGTGAAATGAAATTTAGATCAATTGGGTGTCAGTCAAATGAGATTTAGGTCAAATGAAGTAGACCCATATATATATATATATATATATATATATATATATATATATATATATATATATATTTATATATATGTATATATATATATATATTTTGGGGGGGTGGGGTTGGCAATTAAGAGAAAAGATGCATATGCATATCCAGATAATAAGTTTTATTTAGTTCATAGCTATTCAGAAAGCATTTTGCAGCTACAAGCCCATAACAAATTACAACAATTAATAGGGGTATGATGTGAGATGCTTGAGATATCTAGTAAAGTAGATTTAAGGGAAAGGTTATGCAAAGAGTGTCAAAGCTACTAGACACTAAGTTCCTCAAATGATTTGCTACATGGGAGATTTATTAGAGAAAGTGAAGCTGAATTGTGAAACAGAAACCAAAAAAATGGCTCTGTGAATATAATTCCTCCTTTAAGCCCTCACCAGAGAATTGTTCCTGTATGAGTGACAATAAGAATTTCTTGTTTAACAGGAAAAGCATAACACCCTTAAGCATTCACTCTTTTAGTGGTTGGCAGCCTACCAATTATAAGGCAAGTCAAGACATCTGTAAGTAAGTGCTTTCACTTAAAACCTGCAGTGAGGTTCTCAAAGATTCTTTCATCAAGACATCGAGCAAGACAAAGCAGAGCCTCAAACGTAGTCACCTGACCCCAAAATAGATATTACCAGTGTGCAAATCATCTTACAAGATCTGCAAACCCTTAACGTTACTATAGAGACATTCCTCAAATGGACAATACCCTTACTGGAAACTCAGTCATGCAAAGCAACTAAGCTGGACAAAGCACAAGTTAGAGTTAAGTGTTTACCCAAGGCCAAAATTAGGGATGTATCCAAGACACTAAAGAAATTACAAGGTACAGACTCTTTTTTTGGCATCAAGCTGTGAAGACATTCTCGGTCTGGATCCTAAAAGGAAAGCCCTTTAATAGTTGCAAAAATCATATTATTGCTATTTCCATTCCAGTTTTGGACATGAGTGTCAGGGTCATGGCTGACATATTACCAATTATAATCTGATTACAATTTCCATTCCAGTTTTGGACACGAGTGTTAGGGTCATGGCTGACATATTACCAATTTTAATCTGATTACAGATGCCGGATGCTGTGTTAAACTCTGTGGGTGGTCTCCCAGTCAGTTATAAAGAAAGCGTTATCTGTTACTCATATTATTTCCTTTATTTCCTACTAATCTTTGCCACTTGGACATAGATTTAATACTAAGAATGTCTGGAAGTGCTGGCAAAGCTAGATCCAGGTTGAAAAAGTTTTGGGACAGTGGAGGATCCAGTGTGGAGTCTGAAGTGGCTCATTGATTGCAGCAGCATTTTCACATAGGGAACAACAGCATATTCAAAGCCACCCCCCCAAAACAAACTGATATTTCCATGGAAACTTTATAGCAACACTTGCAACACCAAATTTAACAAATTAAGAGAACAGTCTCAGAAATAGCAGTTGGTAAAGAGGTTAAGGTTATGGGCTGTATGTAGTCCTTGTAGTACAAGGCTGGATTCCCTCAGCCCTTATTTACCTCTTGTGTAACCTTGAGCAATTCAGTTAAACAAAATTTACTCCACAGTATCCTGAAAAGGGACTAAGTGTCCAATGGTCTACCTCATTAAGAAATTGAATTTATTATTAAATAGCCATCAGAACTGTGAATTTAGACTCTGGCCTTTGTCTTCAGGAGTCTGAAACCAAATACAGTTCCTCATCGACTTCATCTAACACCTTCAGAAGCATTTTGGTGATCAGCAGGAGGGTTGGGAGTGACCCAGTTTAGTTTCCTCTCTTTATATCTGGCTGATAACTATTCTAAACCTTCTTGTCAAAAGTGGGTACATAGACAGATCACTGATTCCTCTGTCCTGACATGTTCCAAGCCTCTTACATTGACAATTAAACCGGTGCACTTCAGACAGAAAAAGTAGTATTACTTGCTGCTTGATCTTCCCCAGCCATTGCTTGCCTAGGTCAAAATGTCCGATGTTTTAATTACTATTCCAGGGATGTAATACAACAATTGAAAGTATGGTGTCCAGTGTTCTAATTGGTGAAACCGAAGAAAATGAAAACAATCATGTTGTATCCTGCTTGTCTTAAACTCATGCTTCAGGAAGTGATGAATATGTGTGCTAGACTATTTACAACAGGGGGCCCTGTTCCAAGACAAAGACAGAAGGGAGTGGGATATAGAAAAGGAAAAACAAAGCTGACAAGCCCTTTCAAAGACAGTATCTTCTTCATAACTGAAACTTCTGCGGAAAGAATACGACAAGACTAACTTGTCTGTATTTGCAGGGGACACTAACTTGTCTGTATTTGCAGGGGACCTCTTGATTATGCAAGATAAACATAGTGCCTGCTCTACTTAGTGGCTGTGTATTTTGGGCATTAAACCTGTAACCAGTCTTGTAATGGGAATTTGATGAACCCGATGCCATTTTGAATTAGTTGGGAGTAAATGTTGGAATGTTTTACTTAGCTAGAAATTACACAGTATCCCTTCATTTTTTTTTTTTTTATTTTTCTGCTCTCTTTGTTTTATATCCCCTTAGGGATGATTTCTTAATAGCAAAGTTAGCTTTAACATAACTGTGGTGTATCTTGTTAATGATAGTGTGGCCTTGGTCCTGTAATGGATCTTATGTGACTTACTGCCAAAGTGCCTAGGGAGGAATGTACTATGCTAATGTACAGAAGCTCCCAGTCTCAGGTAAAGGACCCAATTTTACTTGATTACCAAATTGGGTATGGGTGTACAATGGTAAATGATGTGTATGTAAATTGCTTGTGTACATTCAGGCTATATTTATACTTACTTGTATTATCCTCAGTCTGAGCAGTGTTGTGAAGAACGTATACTGATTGCACATTAAATTTGTCTGAAAATAATACTTTCTGTCTAGAGGAGAAATCAAATGGCAAGCAAGCAATTGCCTAGTATCCCAGACAGAAGACTGATTTTAAAGCATTTTTATAAGATTCATTACATCAGTTTCTAAAAACAAACAATAGAGAGGCCAGTTCAACTATAGTTATATAGGATGTATTTACATATTCCCTTCACGCCTGTATGAGATCCCATCTGGGAGGTATGCAATGCTTACAAGGACAGGAACTGCAGTTTCTTCAAATGCAATTGTGCAATGTGAGTAAGAGACGAGAGCTGGAAAAGCAAGAAATAGCTGGTGATCTTCAGAAGAAAAGTCAGTTAATGGAGAAGACCCAAATAATTTTAAGGTGACAAGCAGATTTATCCAAGGCTAGATTTAATCTCCAGTAGTATAATGTAGGTCCAAAGCTCTATAGTAGATTGACCAGAAGCTATAGGTTACAGGCTAGATATCGGGGGTTTATGCTACTATGAAACCTGGACATGTCAGCAGAAATGTCATGTGCCAGTGCTGTGAGGCAGAGTGTGGAAATTGTAAGAGTACATTTAAGAATAAAGTGTGTTTGATCCTGATCCTCCAACTACTAAACCAGATCTTTTGCCTACTGTGTAACTAGATTACATTTCTGAAGGTTGCCTGAAGAGGTGCTCGCTAGCATTCAGTGCCCTAATAGATCTATTCTAGCAAGTGTGCAGATATGTCATAAGATAACAGAGTATCTCCTCCTTTCTGGCATCAGACCATGATATCTCTTGTTCCAAAGCCATACCACTACCATGTACACCCAAGCAGTTTTCAATTTTGTTGTTAAACTTCAGCTATAAATTATTACAATGGTACAGTCAGCAAAGCTTAAACCATTTCTTCCTGCAGTTATTCCTGAAGCTCAGGCAGGATTTATTAGTGGTCTTCCTGTGTGGACTAAGGTTTTGACAACTGCATAATAATAATGGATCATGAGTCTGGTAAGGGTCCCTGGATAATTCTCTCAGCTAATACTGCAAGAGCTTTTTACTTGGTATAGCAGTGGTACCTGATTTATTATAGAAACTATGTTGTTCTTAATCTCTAGTAAATGCCTTGTGATCAGTTTAAGATGAATCCTTGTCAGTAGGCAAAACCAGTTCATACATTTCAAGACCCTTGTAGTCACAACAGGCTGTTAGGCAGGGAAGTTTTATAGCACCCATTGTGTTTATTTTATTGCTAGAATATTAAGCAGTGGTATTAATATGTTTTCTTAGTAGCAAAAAGCAAACCGAGGTGTGAAGTTAAGGGGAGTGTTCAATTTGCTGATATTCTGGGACATCATAAGTAGCAACACCAGGTTATCACAGAATTTTGGTTTCTTGACTTTATGGGGCATTAAGATCTGGACCATCCCTAAAACCTCATTTAAGGGTTAATCTCGCATTCCTCAAACAATAAGGTATAATGCTTTTCATTTCTTCAGACACTGCAGGGACTAGTGGGACTATGTCCACCATCATCTCTAACAGTTTTAATACATGATCACTCAACACAAATCATAAAAGATGGGTAAGAACACTTTCAAGCGTCAGTAACTTTATTGTGTAATTGGTTGTTAGTGCATCTGCTCTATCAGTCTCAAACAATTGAGGCATACCTTTTTGATTTCCACAAACTAGTAATTAAAGTAATACAGTCATTATGATTGACTTTAAGTACCCCACGTATGATTGGGACAATTACAATTCAATAACAGTAATATGCTCAACACTTATTGGTATTAAAGGAAAACTACACCCAGCAATATAGTTATTCTTATTCCTGAATTCTTTTTTCTTCCTATATCACCTACATGTATTTTAGGGCACAGAAAATCTTCATCCCCTTTCGCTTTCTTTATTTATAGGTTCATAGGTTCATACTAGGCCATCTGCCCTAGGGCATTTATAAGCCTAGCCAGAGTGTGTGTGGCTTTCACCACCCCTTAGGATGAGAATACTATACCCATTAGTTTGCTGTGCCTCTGTCCAGCAGTGATACAGAGATGATTCCCGGGGTAAACCTACGATCTCCCATCCACTCGTCAAGATTTCTCTTGAACAGAGTCAGTGAGGGGCTCTGCCTCACATGGACTGGGATTCTGTTCCATAGTGTAGGGAGTCTCTGGGTGATGAATCTGTCCCTCCAGCACGTCCTATTTATATCCGTGTTGAGGTTTAAGTCTCTTGCTCTCGTGGCTCTGGTGGATTTGGATTTTTTGAGGTGGAGCATGTCCATTAATTCCGGGTTGGACATGGACTTGTATGTCAGGCACAGATCACCTCTGAGCAGACGGTATGCGACTGAATAGAGCTGGAGTTTCTTCAGTCGGGCATCGTATGACATATGTTTGAGCCCCTTTATCCTTTTGGCGAGGAACTTTTGGGGTCTTTCCAACTGCTGCAGGTGTCGGGTAAGGTACATTCCGAATGGGGCTTTGTACTCAATCATTGGTCTGATAAGTGAAGAGTACAGGGGTACAATGACCTCTCCTGATCTGGATGTGAATCCCTTTATGATCAGGTGGGCAATGTAGAAGGTCTTCCTAACCACTTTGGCAATGTGAGTGTCAAAAGAGAGGTTACTGTTAACTTGGGTCCCCAGGTCCCTGATAACTTCTTCCGTGTTTAATGGATTACCACCTATGTGGTAATTAGGGGTTACCTTGTTTTTCCCAAATGGTATGACTATACATTTTTTGGCATTTAGCTTAAGGCCATGGCTCTGGCACCAGTTATCCATTTCTATGAGACCTCTCTGGAGGATGTCTGTGTCTGATGGAGTGTCAATTATGGTGCCCATTTTGCAGTCATCTGCAAATTTTGTCAGCCACAATCCCCCTATTTTTGCCTGCACTTCAGAAAAATAAATGCCGAACAAGAGGGGGCCCAGGACTGAGCCCTGTGGGACACCGCTTGTGACCCTTGCCATAGATAATGACGTTTCCCCCATTCTTTTGTTCAAATCTCAGAAAATAATTTGTTTCAGTCTGCATCTCATAGGCTGGACAGCAAACTTCTGCCTGTTTTCACTATTCGTAACTGCAAGCAATGTTATACCTTGAGACTGCAGTTTGCTGATGTCACTAAAATGCTGTACATATATTAGTAGCTAAAGTAAATATCTTTTCCAAAAAGTGTGTTGTTGGAATCTTCATATGAAGATCAAAGATGAGTTCCACTGCAACTGTACATGAAGAAGCTGGTAAGTCCTCTCATTTTTCCTCAGTAGAGTACAGCTTTTATCTGCATAAGTGTAGAAAATTAAGAACAAGCTGAACTACTGCCAGACGTTTCATCTGCCTCAGATCTTTCAAGTGACAGCTGTCAGTCATTGATGAGTGGGCAGAGTTGCTAGACTTGCCCACAACTTTAGCATCCAAGAAAAGAATGTGGTTTACAAAAATGTTGTTTGTCTTTCGGCTTTTCACGGTTAGGGGTCGCCAGCGCGGAACTCCGGTCAGCTAATGACTGGCAGTAGATTTTCACGAATGCCGAGGTGCCAGCTCGACGTCTGAACTTCAACGAAGGCACGCCCTTACGCATGTCTTTTGAATGCCACCCAACCATGGGGAGGACATGCAGACTCCACACAGAAGGCACTGCCCGCACTACATCTAAGAATCGAACGATAAATATATATATATATATATATATATATATATATATATATATAAACAAAGATATATATATATATATATATATATATATATATATATATATATATATATATATATATATATATGTATATATATATATATATATAAAATGCAGATAGAAATTATTTTTTATCGGAGGACAGAGGTGTACCATCCCTTTACATTTCATGATGTGGAGTCTCTGCCCTCACCCTCTAATCTATCTTCCTCTAGATCTGTTTGAATAATACACACACACACACACACACACACACACACACACACACACACACACACACACACACACACACAAATATAGGAGTTTCTATTGAGACACTGTTAAAAACACTATCAGGCTTATTAACTATTTGTTGAGAGATTCTTGGGACTTTCTGTATAAAATTAAAGGGACTGGTATAGTGATAAATGTTGCTTTGCTACTGTAGATGTGGTTGCTTTGTTTACATCTAGTCCACATCAGGAAGGGATGATATTATTTTTTAGGCTGTTAGAGAATTGACTATTTTCTCTAGTAAATTTTGTCATGAATGTCAGGAAAACCATTTTAAAAATAATTGCTTTACTTTTGAAGGGGAATATTTTAAGCAGACCAAAGGCATAGCTATGACAAGTTGCACACCCATCTATGCCAATTTGGTTGTGTATGCTTGGGAAGTAAAATATGTTTTTAATACTGTTAGAAAAATGTGTATTTAAATATATGAGAAATGCTAGTTTAAAAGCAAAGTAGTATATAATGCATTTTATTCTATTAATCATATAACCGTACAATTAATTCATGTGTAAATGTAAGTAGTTTTGAAACTGCAGTGTGGCTTGAAGCAAAGCTGATCTCTGACCCTGGCAGAATGCTAGCTTAGCAAGTTTTAATGTTTATGCTTTTCACAAGTGATTATCTGCTGGGTCAGGAAATTAAATGTGTGAAATAATGAAATCTTCTGCTCTTTCCTGTTGGAATGATTTGGCCATGTATATGTGTTACTAAGATAGCATGCAGCTGTGTGAGAAAGTGTAACAGAGAACAAAGACGTGCATTAAAAGACTGAAGCTGCTATTGTATTCGAACTTATATGAGACCTTGAACAAGTAACTTTACAGAAAGACATTATGACTGACCAGCTGGATAGCAAGGCCGTATTGTATCTAGAGGAAAAGTTTTTTAAAATATACAGCATCAGCAGATTTAATGAATAAAGAACTGTAAGCTAAAGTGATGTAGATGCCCTGTGACATATCACGTCAGTAAGGTGGGCATAGCTTAAATGTTAAACCTATATAAAATTGTGTGCTTCCTGTTTCATGTCAGACAAAATTCTGTACTTGTACGTTTTTTGCCTCCTGGTGTACACTAGTAAACTTTTGAATCTGAACCTCCTGTGTATTGAATTCTTAATTTTATTTAACAGTTTGGTCCTTCATAGATGGAATTCCATTGGTAAGCCGCAGATCAGAGCGTATCGGTGGTCGAATACTGCGCAGGAGAAGTTACCGAAATGGTTCTTCTTGAGTGAAAAGACCTCCGACTGAATTGTCGTGTGTAAAGAGGCTGGCCACTTTCTGATCTGTGGCCGAAAAGCGGAACTTGAACAGTTCAATACTGGAGGCTCAGGTAGGAAGAATTTGCCTTTTTTCTGTTTTAGATCAGGGACTAGGTTACAGTATATTGTTGTCAAGATTTGTTTTGCAGATCAGGGACAAAAGGAAGTACTGTATATTTGGTCATAGATCAGGGTAACAGAATAAACTAGGCAGTTATTCTAGATAAACTGTAAACAGGAACTGAGAACTTGATATCACGTAATAAAAAAAGGGTTACGTAACATTTTCTTTGATATGGGTAATCAGTGCACTAAAACCTCGCGAGATCTGCCTCTAACCGAAGACGCAAAATACATGCAATTACAACGTTCTGATAACGTTAGGTATTATATGAAATGGGTTAGTAAATATGAATTTGATGGCAAACTAGGTAAAACGTCACTAGTTAAACTCCTTAAACAGCTTAAATCTGATGCGGGAGGTCAGACAAAAAAGCAACGCCAACTAGGCATTCCTCAAGCACACAGGTGGATTGAGGAAGCAAATCGTAGAGAACAGAAGCTTAAAAATTTAAAAACATTATTTTTAGACAAAGAGGATAATAACTTGGTAATAGCAACAGCTCCTCCTCCTCCTCCCTTGCCCCCTCCCTTACCCTTTTCAGGATATGAAGCGAGTGGACAGGCTGGTCCGCCTCCGCATTATCCTGAAGTTTCAGCAAGACCACAACCATTTGTTAGAGATCCTATTGAGACTAGGTCCTGAACACGTAAAACACAGACACAGAGCCATACCGAATAGAGAGAAATCTACAGGATGAGAGTGAGGAAGAAATATGCCCACTTATAGAAGTCCCAAATCCTCAGGCAGGACAGGAAGGGCAAGACCCAACACTCTTAGTATATAGACCATGGACACCGGAGGACATCCGGAAGGCTACTGAAGGACTCCCCCACCCAAAAGTTAATTTTACGAAATTTTTAGAAGATTTACAAGGCATGAGGTTAAGTTACCACTTGAATGGGGAAGAAGCAGAAAAAGTAGTAAGACAAATTATAGGTCCAGATTGGAACATGATTTGTGGCACCTGGAATCCTCATAATGCAGAGCTTAGACCACTCTCGCATAGTGATGCAGAGTTAGACAACAGAGTGAAAGGTCCGACAGACCGAATCTCTGAAAAATGGAAACCCAGAGCAGACTGGACTTGCATTAATCAATGCATTCAATAAGAAAATGAGACAATAGCTGGATATTATGCTAGATTATTAGAATGTTTTAATAATCATAGCGGTATGTTGATTCCTGAGAACCAAACGAATGATTCCCCGTATGAACAACAATTAAAAAATGCATTTTTGAAAGGTTGCATTGCACCTATTAGTAGCTTCATCACAAAGCATATGATAGACCATTGAACAGGGAGGCTACAAGCCTTACTCGAATACGCTAGACATGCTGAAAGACATTTTAATAGTAAAAAGAAAAAGAAGGGCAAGTCTTCACTGCTGAAGACGGAGCTGAAGTATTTGTATTACAGTCAGGTAAAAAGGGCAAGAAGAATGCCCAGGGGAACAAACAGTCTGACAAACGATCAGAAGATTTTGAAGAAAGGAAAAAGAAAGGTGAATGCCTCAAGTGCGGGAAAAAGGGACACCTAGCAAGGGATTGTAGGCAAAACAAAAAAGTAATCATAGAAGATAAGGGAGATGAGGACTGACTATATGATAGTGAGGATACATCAAGTGAAAGTCAGAAATCATCAGGAAAAGTTAATAAAGAAAAAGCAAATGTAAATGTGATAGAGGGAGTTGAGGAAGTGCAAGTAGATATGGAGGATGAAGAAAGTGAAATTTTGGACTTAGCATTATTGAGCTTAGAGCTCTACTTAGCAGATACGAAACCGGAAGTTACACTCTGGTGGAGGGAAGGGAAGTCAAATTCTTGTGTGACTCAGGAGCATCACGAACTTTGATACACCCCTCCAAGTTACCAGAACATTCAGAATCACCTGATTACATACTAGTAAAAGCAGCAAATGGGCAGCTATACAGGGAACCGCTTTCCCATGATATAGCAATAACTGACCCTGTTTCAGGTATGACCCAGAGAAGTAAAATTGTTGTTTCTGCAAAGTGTCCAGTAAACCTATTGGGCAGGGACCTTATGCAGATATTTGGCATAGCAGTAGTTCCAACTGTACAAGGTATGGAGGCACAGAGACAAATGGATACCTTTCTAGTGCGACCGGAGGGTGAAACCTTTTACTGGTACAGCCAGGACCTAGTCACGACTGGTCCAGGGGCAGTAACCGAGGAACTGATGAATGTAGCCATCAGTAAAGCCCCCTCCCTTGACACTGATCGACAGCATTTGTTACACTGTACTCTATACTACTGTACTACACCAGGACCTGATAGAGAGTATGAGCAAGAATTGTTTAGAAATCGCGCAACTAGATTGGTTTTGCGTACTTTGTACTGGGATACTGAGGAGAACAGTGTAGTTAGCTGTTCATTACCTCAAGAATTCCTTGCATTGTATAGATCAAATTGGTTACCACATGTTAGCTTGACAAAGAACAAAAGTGTCAAATGGGCAGATTTAGGAGAAAAAGTAACAAGATGGGAGAAACAAACTGATTTAGAACTATCAGAACAAGGGATACAAAAACAAAAACTGAATTGGTTTACACAGACACATCCAGCTGTACATTTGCAATCTAGCGAGGACAGCTGATTAGCATTTTTATTAGAAGAAGAAGAAAAGGCCTTATGTGAAATTCCAACAACTCTCTGGTCAACAGGCAAGTCAGATGTAGGACTTATTCGAACAACAGGACCAGTTACAATTACCCCAAAGTCAGCTTTTAGACCACAGAAAAGACAATACCCTTTGAGAAAGGATGCAGAAATAGGAATTAAGCCTATAATAGCAGCATTACTCAAAGAAGGAGTACTGGTAGAATCTCCTGATTCACCATGTAATACACCCCTATTTCCTGTTAAAAAAGCAAATGGGGAATGGCGGATGGTACAAGATTTACAAGCTATAAATAATGCAGTAATACCTAGAGCACCTACGGTGCCAGACCCACATACCTTGTTAAACGATTTAGAACCACAACAGAAGTATTTCTCTGTGGTAGATATTAACAATGCTTTCTTTTCAATACCTATACATCCTGATAGTCAATATTGGTTTGCATTTACATTTCAGGGTAAAAGGTATACGTATACTTGACTACCACAGGGATATTGTGAGAGCCCAACAATATTTGCACAAGAAATGGCTAGCAACCTGGCAGGGTTTACCCCACTGGGAGGTAGTCAAATTCTACTTTACGTAGATGACATCTTGCTAGCAGCCCCCACCCAGCAACAGTGCAGGGAGGATACTGTAGCGTTATTGAAATTTTTAGCAACACAAGGACACAAAGTAAACAAAAGTAAGTTACAACTTTGGAGAAAACAAGTTAGATACCTAGGATATGTAATATCCAATGAAGGTAGAATACTAGATGAGGAAAGAAAAACAGCAATTTTGCAAGCACCCAAACCAACAACCAAGAAAGAAATGATGTCTTTCTTAGGTACAACTAATTTTTGTCGGAGCTGGATACCAAATTATGCTTTGGAATCTGCTCCACTGACTGACTTGATATATAAGACACCAATGGCAGCACAAGATATCTTGCAAAGAAAAAGGCAGGAAACCACTGGATAAACACTTTATATAAGTAAAGCTTTCGGATACAATCCTTTCTCAATACAAAACAATGCATAGAACCAGCTCTTTATATATAGGTCCAAATATATCACATGACATGCAGCCAAAATCACATGCTATGTCATCCAAATCACAAAAACATTTTAAAGAAACATTTTAAAAAAACTTTTTTAAAAAACTTAATACAAAAAACTTGGAATACTTTAATAAAACTTTAAAAAATATATATTTAGATAAAACTTCAGGCTAAAAGAGATTAGCTCTACTTAATTTAACTAAAATAGGTTTGAGACTGACTTGGCTATTCAAGCCTGGTTTTGAATCACTCATAAGTCTCAAAATCCATTCATATTCTTTAATTTCTAAGTGATTATTTAGGTCCCTCCCTAGGTGTAGGTGTAACCTGGTCAATAATTCTAAACCTAAAAAAATGCTGCTGACCAAATTCCTCTATATGTTTGAATAGTGCATTCCTGTCATAGCATCTCCTAATTTCTGACTTATGTTCAGTCATCCTGTCCTTAAGCCTGCGGGTAGTTTTGCCTACATAGAAAGCATTACATGCCTGGCAGGTAGCCAAGTAAACCACATGGGTAGTAATACATGTACCTGCTACTCTAAAACTAAATGTCCTACCATTGATAGGATGCACAACGTATCATTTTCTGTACTACAAATGTCATCACAACAAGAACAGTTGTGACATTTGTGAGTACCATATTTCACTATAGTAGATACAGGTGTAGTCCTCTCAAAGTCCTTGTAGCATAGTGAACTCTTAAGGGTCCTCATATTCTTATAAGAGAAATTGGGTTTAGGTCCCAATAAACTTCTTAGTTCATCTGATGCCATCAAGATGACCCAATTATCAGATATAATTTTTCTAACAGCGGGTGTCCTTAAATTATATGTAGCTACATATCTAATAGGTGCTACAGATGTTTGTTTGCACCTAGAGTCAATACTAACAACATCCTCATACAAAACTGGTTTAAATAAAGTCCGCCTATCTTCCCTAATCTTAATGACCTGTTCATAAAGTAGAGATCTATCATACCCACTAAGCAAGAAATCATTAACCATCTCATTTAATTGTACTTCAAAGCAGTCATCATCGGTATTAAGCCTACTGAGCCTGCAAAATTGAGATTTAACAGTACTTCTAAATATGTGAGGTGCATGCATGCTTGTGGCATAAGTATATCTACCTGAACAAACTTCTTTCCTAAAGATAATAGTTTGTAGTGTATCTCCAGCAAGATCTAACTTCAAATCCAAAAATGTAATAGAAGTTTCAGATACTGTCATCTTAAACTTTAGAAAAGTAGATACAGAGTTTAGATATTCCAGAAATTTTTCAAGATCCTCATGGCTACCTTTCCAAAGTAGGAGGCAGTCATCTACAAAGCGTTGAAAAAATGGGATATTACTTTTAAATGGGTTCCCATCACCAAACAAATGTGTTCTTTCCCACTGATAAAGTATCAGGTTGGCATAAGTATTGGCTACAGAGGTACCCATAGCCACCCCTGTAAGTTGTAAATATGTGGAGCCATTAAAAAGGAAGACGTTGTTTTTCAATGTAACATCCATAAGGCTGCAGATAATTTCAACTTTGTTGGGATTATCACATGTGTGTGTCCTCAACAATTCTCTTAAAAGCTCCAGGCTTATATCATTAGGAATAACGGTGAAGAGTGATACAATGTCCAAAGAAACTAAAAGATACTTAGTGTTAACTAAAGAAGCTTTTTCTTTATCCATACATCCCCTTAATTTCTGTAATAAATCAAAGCTATCTTTAATGATAGAATCACATTTAGCCAGGTATGGAAGCAGTTGCCCATGTAAATAAATCGAGATGGGTTCTGTAACCCAACCCGCACCAGAGACAATAGGTCTCATAGGTGGATCTAGCTTAGATTTATGAATTTTGGGGAGACCATAAAGATGTGGTATAACTGGACAAGTAACAGTGAGATAATTAAATAACTCAAGATCTATATCACCACTCAATTGCAAATCATACACAACCATGTTTACATATGCAACACTATTTTTCACATCCAAACTGGTAATGCATTTAAAAGCTTTAGTGTCTTGTAGTAACTTAAACATAGAATCCATATAATCAACTCGGTTCATAAGAACCACAGCACCTCCTTTATCAGCCTGTTTTATAATTATATCTTTACAGGACTGTAAGCTCTTCAAAGCCTTAAATTCACCATAATTTAAGTTAAATATTTTTTTCTTTCTGGTAGATGGATTAAATAACTGCCTGATATGAATTTCACAAATATCATGAAATGCTTTAACCACTGGAGTACTGGTGGGTACAAATGTACTACGTCGTTTGTTACCCCCCCCCCCCCAGTAGCTTCAGAACCACCAAATAGCAGTTTTAAATTTAAAAGTCTGGAGAAGATTTTTAAATCAGTTAATGCTGATA
Organism: Protopterus annectens; assembly: GCF_019279795.1. Lineage (NCBI taxonomy): Eukaryota > Metazoa > Chordata > Ceratodontiformes > Protopteridae > Protopterus > Protopterus annectens. The sequence continues at coordinate 135,562,280 of NC_056740.1, forward strand.
CTAGATTTTCTTCATAGCAAGGGATGAAATTCAGGCCCTTTGAAAACAATGAATAATGAGTGTCATCTAACTCTATCGCTGATAGATTCAATGTGCCTCGGATAACTTGCTGCTCTGTTTCCCCAGTCCTAAAGGGCTCTCACTTTTTCTTTTATTAGACATACCTGACTGCAGCACCGGGGAACCTCTGTGCTGCAATATCGTTCCTTAACTGTCTCTGGGCTCTAACTGGAAGCGCTTATTAGAAAAGTTCGTAAAGTTAAGTGTTGACTGCTGTGTTTTCTTCATAGGCGTTCTGAACGCCATCAATCGATTGACGTGGCACTTCTTCCCTCAGTACTGGTTTCCATATTTACTTGACGTAATGACGTCTGGACCAAACTATTAGCTTCCAGGGACAGGGGGCGTTCTTCTACGAGTGAGACAGACGAGCCAGCTGCATTAGGTGCAATTTGATGAAAATCATCTAGAGTATCAAGGGTATTTTTATTCAGTGTCTTAGGTTGGACATTAGTTTTAATAACAACGTTCTCCTTAGGCCAAGAGAAGATATTACCCTTATTAAAATCGTTTATATCGCGCCACAGCTTTCGCTTCTTGGTCGCTTCCATCCTTCCATCAAGTGTGTGTATTCTTTCCATCATACGCTGATAGTCATCCGACATGGCAGTAAACACAGGCATGTTAAGTAGAGTACTTTCAAGGGTAAAAATCTCCTTTTTAAGGTCCTCTTCGACTTTGGTGAAAAAGTCATTCATCAAACACATATAATCAATACTGAGTTTGATATTCAGCTGCTGCCATCTCTTTAACAAATCAGGGTAAGCGTTCCCATATGAGGGCATTTTTAAATTCTGAGCCCCTGGGAACAATACCCTTGTCAATGTATGCTAAAAAGCTAAAGCGCTGCCACTGCAGACGCTTAAAAGTATGTAATTTTCTTTCTAGCATTTGCAAAGTCTTAGTATATTCCACAGTACCTTCCGTATTTGAGGTTGTAGAGTCCATATTTGCAGAATTAAAGGGCTCAATATAGCCCAATAAGGGATTCTTCTCTATGTTAATAAGAGACTTAAGAGAGCTTGTTGGAGCTGCCATGATAGCTAGTAGGCTGCAAAGTAGACCTTAACACAGTCTCCCAAAGGCAGGACAAGGAATTGAAGAAAATAAACGCCAGGAACCAAAATGCAAAGAACAAGGCAGGAAACCACTGGATAAACACTTTATATAAGTAAAGCTTTCGGATACAATCCTTTCTCAATACAAAACAATGCATAGAACCAGCACAATGCATAGAACCACAAGATATCTTACAATGGACACCCGAAGCAGAAACGGCTTTCTGCAGGTTTAAGCAGTTGATAGCTTCTTCATTAGTTTTAGGACTTCCAAATTATCACAAACGGTTCTTTCAGACCGTAGATTGTAAGCAAGGATATATGACGTCAGTATTGACACAACAACATGGGGACAAGCAACGCCCCATAGCCTATTATTCATCACAGTTAGACCCAGTGGCACGATCTTTGCCTCACTGTGTACAAGCAGTAGTTGCAGCCGCAATGGCAGTACAGGCTTCAGCCTCAGTGGTGTTATTCCACCCTCTCACATTGAGAGTGCCTCATGCAGTTGCAATAATTTTACTGCAAGAGAAAGTGGCATACCTTTCTCCTGCTAGACATCTTTCATGTATAACTATACTGCTGAGCCAACCTCATATGACAATTGAATGATGTACGACATTTAATCCATCAACATTACTTCCAACTCCTGCGGAGAGCACACCACACAGCTGCCTGCAGGAAATTGAACAGTTAGCTTTACCTTGACAAGATCTTAAAGATATGTTTTCTAAATGGGTAGAAGCTTTTCCATCTAAAAACCCAGATGCAGCAACAGTGGCAAAAGCCCTGATAAAAGAAGTAATCCCTAGATTTGGCATTCCAGAAAGGATTTATAGTGAAATGGCACACATTTTGTGAATCAGACGATTCACCAGCTTGGGAGATTTTTTGGTATCTCCTTAAAAAAACATTGTGCTTACCACCCACAGTCAGCAGGACTGGTGGAAAGGTACAATGGTACCCTAAAAAACAAACTTAGGAAGCTAGTAGAGGATACCCAAAAGAATTGGATATACTGTCTGCCTTTAGCACTGCTGAGTATGAGAACGGTTCCAAATGTAAAGGGTTTGACTCCCTTTGAAATGGTTTTCAGAAGAGCATATTATGTGCCTCAGTGGAAAGCTCTCATGCCTGCAGAGCAAGAGGCTGACAGTTCATTAGCTAGTTATATGAGGAAACTGTTTGTTAGATTTTATGAATATAAGGCTGAAATTAATTCTGTTGTAAATATGCTGAAAGAAAAAGCTTGCTTAAATGCAGAAACAGAGTTTAGTAATATGTGATCAGCAGTCATACTAAATGACCATGGCTTGGAAAATAAGGAACCTGCTGAATGGACATTTTTCCCTTACACACTTAAAAACAGGATGTATGCAAGAGCAAAAATGTAAAATCTGCTTTTAAAGAATGGACAATAACACCGTGACAATGTGTTTCCTCAAAAATATGTTTTTCTGCATGGAAAACAGGATATGCTTATCAGCATTGGCACAAGAACAGATGTTCTAATACAAAGATCCAAATAGAATACAGGACAATGTGTTTCCTCAAAAACATGCTTTTCTGCATGGACAACAGGACACTGTTACAGGATGTTCACACTGTCAGAAAAGATGGTCTCTTACAAGACATTGTTAAACAAGGAAGCTTAGTATTGTTTCTACAGGATGAGCAATTCTCCAAAATAGAATATCAAGAGGAAATGTATATGTTTATGCATGAGTAAAAGTGTATATAAAGAGCTGTATAAATCCAGTTATGTTAGAGGTATGGTAGGGACTCATTTGTCCTAAGGTAAATGTTATATCTCTCACATCATCTGTACTATATGAGAAGTAAAGTTGGAACAGTACTTTTAAGCTGCAACGTTGTTCCGTTTGGTTTATTATAAAAAGTTATTTGTTACTGCTCTCTAAAGTTGATGCTGCAAAGTATATTCTCTCATCAGTGTATATTCTGCAAGTTTCTGTATGCAACAGACTGTGAATGCAAATATAACCAGACTTTGAATTTTAGCAGAATCCAGCCAGCAAGACTGAGTGTCTTAAGAACACTTCAAATCCATCACACCAAGCAGTAAGCAGCGCCATGTAATTTTTTCAATGGCAAGCTAGCCTGCATTTGAACCTACAATCTGCAATTCAAACACAGGAGGAGTGATGGTAAGCCCTGCAGAGGGTCACTTCAGTTAAATTGCAGTAACTAACATTTGTACGTATGTGTAAATCCTAAACTGAAGTATTCCAGTTGATGCAGCTTGCAGTAGTAAAGTTTTTTAGACGTCTACAATCCAGAGTGAGACTAGTTCAAGAAATTCGCAGTGCCATAAATTCTTCAAGAAAAGGTGAATGTCCACTAGCACAGTAGTTCGCTGCCTGCTGTGCTTCACCAGCTTCTCAAGTGACTCTGAAAAATTTCTAGCCATCAGCAACAGCAGCCTGATCACCTGTTTTCTTGCTAACTGGTAAGACTTTTTTCTGTGTCACATATTTAGTGTGGATGATGTTAAACAGTTTGTATATTCTTAAGACAGTTTGTATATTCTTACATAGTTTGTATATTCTTAGACAGTTTGTATATTAGACAGTATGGATATTATTTATAATTCATGCAGGAGTAAACCAAACTTTAGTAAATTGTAATGTTGTTATACACAGCACATTAGTAAATGTAAAACCTTATTAGGGCAGGTTGATAGTAAGGCATTATGCAAATGTATTACAATATTGACTGGTATCTCAAAGAAAACCATCTGGAATATGACAAATGTTTATTGTGTGCTTCAACAAAAACTGCATTTTGTGTATTATGTCATAAAAAAGTATTGCAACATATTGCTAAAAAAATAGACTGTGAAGACAGATCTGTTCATGATAAAGAATTAACTAAGGGTAAAGTGTTTCCATTAAATTCTGATGTTGAACAGTTATGTCCTGTCACCACATGTGAGTCAAATCAGTTACTGATAGAGCCCCTAGTACATTTTGTTACAAAGGAATGTAGTAAACTTCTAAAAGACAGACATAATGAGTTCAGGAAGCTTAGACAAGTTATACATACATCTTTTCAAAAGTGCATAGGAGTTTGAAATTCAGCAGAACAGCTTACTAAAGAATATCAGAAAGACCATGCAACATTACAGGAAATTCAACAGCAGTTGCAGGATAAAGGAAATAAATTAGCTGAACTGACAGAGACTGGGAACTCCCTGCATACACAGTTAATCTGTGCAAAAGAAATATATTTTATAATATGTTTATGTTTTGAAAATGGTTAAGCATACATGCTAGGATGGTAGGGGGAAATCATTTTTAAATGTTTTACTTACATTCAGTTAAAGCAAGACATCTATCAGTACTACAGTAAAGTAAAGCATATGAATGCCATTCTTAGCACAGTCAAAAGGTAAACAAAACTGTTCTAGTGTATAAAAATTAAATGAAAATAGTTAATAAGAATAAAGATTTAAAGTCACAAGACTGACATGCTTGTATAAAGATATACATATACAAGACAGACATGCATGTATGTTCTTTTCATCTAGAGTACATTTGTTTACAATACACAAAAGCAAAAGGCAGACATCAGCAAATATAAATTAACATATGTTAGTTAAGCTAATATCTATTTGTTTTTTACATTTTTTTTATAATTGTATAGTAACACCAAACAGTTAAAGTTCTAAATTTTAAAAAGAAAATCACAGATGGTATTTGTCAAACAGTTTTTGTAAAATTAATGGCAGGACAGTTAAATAGATAAATAAATAAAAAAATACTGAAATCCATGTAAGCTAATTGTAATGTAGTATAAATGCATAGTTATGCAAATCACATTCACAATCACATTAAAGGAAAAATGCCAAAAGAATTAACTATAGTTTACAGAGTATGAAATGTGAGCTCAGACCTTCCTAGACTGAATGAATAGTTACAGGAAATGTTGGAAAGATAAGATAAACAACAAGACTGATTGCCAGGCAAGTAGCTTGAGTTTTTCTAAAACATCATTGTTATTAAAACATACTTGTTAAAATGTTTACATGCAACACTATTTGGTAATTGTAATAAAATGTCACAATTGTGCATAGATGTCACTGATAATCTGTTTGCAAGTAAATGTTAAAAGAAAAAAAAACTCAGTTGCATCAAGTACAGCCAGCAAACGGGCTATAGAGTTCAAATCAATTGTGTAGGAGGGTGTAAATACCTACTAATGATCAAATCAGATAAAAGTCCATAGTTTATTAGTAACCAAATAACGTAAATCTATGGCCAAAGTGTTGGGCTGACATACATTCTATTCTCACAGCATAAAGCAGGTAAATAGTATTACAGGGGGAGGGGCACTTTCTCAGTTTTACACTGACTGTATAAGCAGTACTGCACAAGGGTCTGAAATAAAGCTACAGAAAAAGTAAACAACAAGGGTCTGAAATAAAGCTACAGAAAAAAATAGCTCATTCCTTCTTGACAATACTGTTTTATGGGGGGAAAAACAGGTATTAGTGTATTAGAAATACTGGTAAACTGGATTAAACCTGACAGGATAAGATATTTTACAAGTTGTTAATAGCTATCATAATGGTTATTATTGTATTGTTTAGAATTAAATTGTATTTACAAACTGTTAAATTGTAAAGCTATACAAGAGATGGTTTAAAAAACAAGAGATGATTTAAAATTGCTTTATTAAAGCTATACAAAAGAGAATAAAGATACGCAAAATGCATAAATGTTTCTAATAGCAAGAATGGTCACTATTTCAATATGTTTTTGACAAAACAATGTTGGTATAAAAAAGCATGAATATTTTTAATTGCTGAGTATGTAGTTTAAAATAACATGACATATGCATTTGGTGCCAGTTCCACTAGATATTTCTAAAGAGACATAAACATTTTAGACTAAATGTACTTTACAGTCTTTGTATGTACAAATGTAGAAAATTTCAGTACAAAATGATAGTCTTTGTATGCACAAATGCAGAAGAATTCAGTACAAATGAGATTAATGTCTAGTAATAAATATGTGTTATAAAACATATTTAAATAAAAAATGGGTCAAGGATACCTACTAGATTGAAATGCATGAACAGCAAACAGTCTGTGTAAATACATACTGTACAGGATACATTGTAATAAGTTGAAAAGTAATTTGTCAAGTTGTAATATCACTGGTTTTACCCCAGTAAAATAGTTGCTTTCAAATATTAATTATCTAAGCCCAGTTCAGTATCTTACCAAGATGATAATGAGCAGTTCAGAGACATGAACACAATGTGATGGTTAAAATGACATTAAAACTGTATATTTTCAGCAGTGTATAAATGCTTGCAGTAGCACATAGTTATTGTCTCTTATAGTTATTTCAACAGTTGCAAAGAGTTAATGGAACAGTTCTAAGTCATAAATTAAATTCTGTGATTGCAAAAGAATAAATTGATCAAGTTAAAAAAAATAACATTAAAGCAGACACAGCTCATAATTGATAAAATATTTTCACAGAATGGTCTGCAAAAGAAAAAGTTTTAAATACATTCAGTTTTTGTAGTAATACTTAATATCATTGTATTAACTATGTAAAATTGCATTTTGACTTGCATCAAAAGAAGACTATAGGTTTGTTTCTTAATGTGTTTTCTATATAAAATGTTTTGAGTATGTTTAAAAACAGAGGGAATTGTTAGATTTTATGAATATAAGGCTGAAATTAATTCTGTTGTAAATATGCTGAAAGAAAAAGCTTGCTTAAATGCAGAAACAGAGTTTAGTAATATGTGATCAGCAGTCATACTAAATGACCATGGCTTGGAAAATAAGGAACCTGCTGAATGGACATTTTTCCCTTACACACTTAAAAACAGGATGTATGCAAGAGCAAAAATGTAAAATCTGCTTTTAAAGAAGGGACAATAACACTATGACAATGTGTTTCCTCAAAAATATGTTTTTCTGCATGGAAAACAGGATATGCTTATCAGCATTGGCACAAGAACAGATGTTCTTATACAAAGATCCAAATAGAATACAGGACAATGTGTTTCCTCAAAAACATGTTTTTCTGCATGGACAACAGGACACTGTTACAGGATGTTCACACTGTCAGAAAAGATGGTCTCTTACAAGACATTGTTAAACAAGGAAGCTTAGTATTGTTTCTACAGGATGAGCAATTCTCCAAAATAGAATATCAAGAGGAAATGTATATGTTTATGCATGAGTAAAAGTGTATATAAAGAGCTGTATAAATCCAGTTATGTTAGAGGTATGGTAGGGACTCATTTGTCCTAAGGTAAATGTTATATCTCTCACATCATCTGTACTATATGAGAAGTAAAGTTGGAACAGTACTTTTAAGCTGCAACGTTGTTCCATTTGGTTTATTATAAAAAGTTATTTGTTACTGCTCTCTAAAGTTGATGCTGCAAAGTATATTCTCTCATCAGTGTATATTCTGCAAGTTTCTGTATGCTACAGACTGTGAATGCAAATATAACCAGATTTTGAATTTTAGCAGAATCCAGCCAGCAAGACTGAGTGTCTTAAGAACACTTCAAATCCATCACACCAAGCAGTAAGCAGCGCCATGTAATTTTTTTCACTGTTAACAAATAAATATGTTTTGCAGTTTAACTCTTTTTCAGATAAGGAACAGACCAGACCGGTGGAAGCAGTCTTGGCCCCAGGGTCGTGGATCTGGCTGAAAGTGATGAAAAGGAAGAATTGGGTGAGTCCAAAGTGGGAGGGACCATACCAGGTTCTGTTGGCAATGCCTACTGCAGTTAGAGTGGCCGAGAGGACGTCCTGGGTTCATTTGACGCATTGTAAATCGGTAAAGAACTTTCAACTTGATAAAAACTTTGTGACTGATACACAACCAGACCGAGATGGCCATAAACAAAGCGAATAGAAGTTTAGATCAACCCCAGAGATGTTGCATAATCATTTTGTTGAGTGTACATTTATTGACTGTAATTGTGACAATTTTCCTCTTGTTGTGGTTTATCCTACACACTACCACACAAGTGAAAGTGGGAAGGCGTGATGAAACGTCTATAGACTGGCATCCAAATTTTAACACATATCTAGCCATGAAACGTGTATATGCAGAGACTATGAACATTTCAAATTGCTGGGTTTGTACTGCTATACCGACAGCATATGGAGGACTGATAATGTCCGCTGTCCTTTTGGGAATAAATGAGACTTGGGAGAATTTACTTTTCGATACAGGAACTGTGAGATCACAGGACAAAATAGCTTTATTTTTACCTGTCACACAAAAAGGAATCGTATGTTTTTTCAAAAATGATACCCTCCAGGTGGGCTGGAGCAATTGTAATATAACCATATCTTACCGATGTTATATTAAGAATAGTAATGGCAATACTTTTTGCAATACTAATTATGACTCGTATTTGAACTCATTGAAAACAACTATGAGTGACATTCAAAAAAATCCAGTTTTGTTTAAACAATTGTCAGTTATAGATCAGAAAATGTTTCATGCACGGCTGATGCGTATTAGTACTAAAGTAGAGAACTGTTATTTTATTTGTGGGAAAAAGGCATATAAATGGTTACCTGAGAATTGGTCCGGCAGTTGTTTTTTGGGTTACTTGGTTCCGGCAATAAGACATACTGCAGAATTACCTTTGGGTAAGATACGAAACGTAAGAGCAACAGCCCAAAAATCCGAGGGTCCAGTTAAAAAACCTGTGAATCCAGTTGGAAAGATCAAAGCTGGCTGGAAAGCGAATTGACTCATATGGACTTGAGTGACAGTGTTATATCCTGGGCAGGAATATTCCCAGCCTATGGAGCAGTCAAATCGATCTGGGAGCTGAGGAAGTTGTCGAAACTCCTCGAAGTAATGAGTAATGCAACTTTTTCCACCCTAGAACTGGTGACTGATGAACTGAATGCAATGAGAACTGTTGTGCTACAAAATCGGATGGCTCTTGACTTCACCCTAGCGGTGAGAGGTGGTACGTGCACGCTTATCAAAGAAGAATGCTGTGCTTATATTCCTGACAATCATCATGAGATTAATAACCACCTAGAGGTAATTCAGCAAGTATCAGCCATGATTGAACCAGGCCCAAACCCACTGATGGACTTTTTCCAGAATGTATTTGGGGGGGTGGGGTTCCATCCTAATGAATATTCTGATTGCCATTTGTGTAGGTATACTCCTAATAGGAGCATGTGTTTGCTGTGGAATTCCCTGCATGAAAAGATTAATTAAAGATTTTATTGATGTATCTGTTACTGAAACATTTTACCAAGATATTGAGATTGAAAGAATGATCTCAGATGACGCTTTTTCTGAAGTATAGATTGAATGACTCAACAAGCTGAAAATCCTAAGTGGAAAAGGCTAGGAGATGAAATGACACTATGCATACTTCAAAATAGAATAAAAAGTATTAATGGGGGAAAATGTTAGAAAAATGTGTATATAAATATATGAGAAATGCTAGTTTAAAAGCAAAGTAGTATATAATGCATTTTAGTCTATTAATCATATAAAAGTACAATTAATTCATGTGTAAATGTAAGTAGTTTTAAAACTGCAGTGTGGCTTGAAGCAAAGCTGATCTCTGACCCTGGCAGAATGCTAGCTTAGCAAGTTTTAATGTTTATGCTTTTACAAGTGATTATCTGCTGGGTCAGGAAATTAAATGTGTGAAATAATGAAATCTTCTGCTATTTCCTGTTGGAATGATTTGGCCTTGTATATGTGTTACTAAGATAGCATGCAGCTGTGTGAGAAAGTGTAACAGAGAACAAAGACGTGCATTAAAAGACTGAAGCTGCTATTGTATTTGAACTGATATGAAACCTTGAACAAGTAACTTTACAGAAAGACATTATGACTGACCAGCTGGATAGCAAGGCCGTATTGTATCTAGAGGAAAAGTTTTTTAAAATATACAGCATCAGCAGATTTAATGAATAAAGAACTGTAAGCTAAAGTGATGTAGATGCCCTGTGACATATCATATCAGTAAGGTGGGCATAGCTTAAATGTTAAACCTATATAAAATTGTGTGCTTCCTGTTTCATGTCAGACAAAATTCTGTACTTGTACGTTTTTTTCCTTCTGGTGTACACTAGTAAACTTTTGAATCTGAACCTCCTGTGTATTGAATTCTTAATTTTATTTAACAAATACAAAGTTTACAAATGAGTGGGATGTTTATTTATGATATTTAGATGATATATTTATTCTGTGGAAAAATAAACCACAGCAACCTGAAGAATTTTTAGACTTTAAATGATATTACCATAAACTTTAAATTTGCTTCCACCTTTTCAAAAATGAGCATTAATTATTTAGATGTAACCCCATACAAAGACAATGATAATGGCAGTTTTGCATCAGCAATTTATAAAAAAATACTGTCTCCAAGAGCTAGCTTGATTATCAAAGTAACCATCCTTGTAATTCTGAAAGGAATATATATATATATATATATATATATATATATATATATATATATATATATATATATATAAGAGGCAGTTTGTTCGAGCAGCTAGTATGTATTGAATCTTGAAATTTTTTAAATTGAAGTACGTAAAATTTTCCAAATGTTTTTAGAAAGAGGTATCCCCAAGATATGTTATTTAGAATTAGTGAAGAAGTAATGAAAGTTAGGGATCAAGGTACCAACCACTTTTAGGGGACACCATGATTTCATCTTATTTTACTAAGCTAGAAATTGATGTACAAAATTATAATAAAAGTATGGTGGTTACCTTTGGATCTTGTTCTATGGAGATAAAAGATATAATTTCCAAAAACTGAATTATTTTTAAGGGAAACCCATACATTTTTAAAGTTATAGGATATAGACCCCATTTTGTGTTTAAAACCAGTAGGAATGTAAACATTTTCTTTGAACATGTTAAATTACATTTACCCCCTTATTCCAAAGGAAATACTCATTGTAGAGCATCTAAACAATATTCCTACATTTTGGAAGGACTGACTTTCTCCTTACAGAATATACCTTCTGATGTTTTATTAAAAAAAGGGAATTGTGCTAGTAATGGCATTATTTATATTGCTATTTGTGATAAATGTGAATTTTTATGTAGGCAAAATGGAAAGACAATTGAGAAAATGAATTTATGAACATCTTTTCACTATCTCTAAAGGAAAACCTCAACAACGCCCTTCATAAGCATACCTTTAGTATGTCAAGGGTTCACAAAAATTAAATTTTGCCAGTCTGGATGCCATTCCAAGAACGCCAGAGGAGGATGGTGGGAATTAGAGATAAAAAAGAGAGAGTCACATTGGCAATTGAAGTTAAATGCTACTATGTCCACAGGTATAAATGAAAATTGGTCCATACTTCATATTATGAAGACAAAAGCCCTTGATTTATGAAGGGGGAGTTAGTTCTTTGTATTTCTTAAAAACTTATGGTGAATCGGTGAGAACCCTATACAAAGTTTGAAGGGTAGGCATTTGTTTTAGTGTTTTTGGATGTTTTTATTAGCTTTAAACTAAGCTCCAAATGTTATTATAATGTTTTTATTTCATATAGATGTATTTGTTATGCTTGTTTTTTAAATTATTTCCTTCTATGGTGAATAGGTGTTTAATGAGTAAATTGGTATTATATGATTTTTAGTGAGCATTTCTTCAGTTATATAAAGCTTGTCATTATTGTTGTTCATTGTTCTGAAGAAGTCCCACACCTTTAGGAACAAAAGTGCTTGACTTGTTTTAATAAATGTTTTTATGTGTTGTGGACTGGTACCTACATTGGGCAATTTGTAAATAGAGGTTTCATTCTACTGTTGTTGACCTGCGTGCCTTTTTGCTTCGGTTATTAACCCATAGTAGTTTTTTTCTGGATGGGTAATTAGCTCAGAGTCAGAACTCATACCATTAAGATTAAGGTATTTATTCTAGACAAAAAATGTCACTAGTGGTACCCCACAAGGATCTGTCCTGGGTCCTTTCCTCTTTGGTATATACTTCTGTGACGCAAAAGGGACCATGGCTAAGTCTGATGATGATTGCAGACTGTGTGGTTATCAAATCTCACTTTGATACTCAAATTCTCCAGCAAGGGCTACACTAAACAAATGCCTAGTGTATTGTCATTGGCTTGCATTCAACACCAAGACATGCAGCATAGCTACCTTTGGTAAATATAGCATCACTGCTGCTTACCATACAGAAACATTGCACTTAAAGATGACATGGTCATCAGATATTTGGATACATATGTTGATGACAGACTCTCTTTTGACCATCACATCTCTGTTCTGATTAGAAGTGCCTTCTATTTTGCACAGCTTATCCTTTGTGGTATCTCCTTGAGGTCCACAGAAGTTATAGTCCTACTATATTCATTCCTTATTATGCCTAGCATTGCATATAATGAATACTGGCAAGTACTTAAACCAACTTAAGAGACCTCAATGTTTCCTCACAAAACTTATCTCATGAATCAATACCTTTAGACACTCTGATAGACTAAAAGCTCTGTCTTCTACTCAGTGTTATATAGACTCCTGAGGTGATCTCTGTTTAGCTTTCTATGCTATGAATGATCCAACAGACTTTGATAAGTCTGGGGGAGTATGCATCCACCCCATGTGTACTGTAATATAATGCATGAACAGGGTGTGCGAATTTCTAGATTAAATTGTAGGGACTTAGATTTTAAGGAAGCTCTTGGCAGTGTTAACTCATTACATCTGAGTGACACCTCCAGGTGCATCTGATCAAGATTTAGATATGGTGATAGGCAAGGTAGAGCAAAGCCTTACTTTTCAGATCAATAGGGCACTTCAGCTTATTCATCAAAGTTTAGCGAAGTACATTCTGTAGGGATCTCTATTCCTTTTTCATCTGATGTGAAAGTTGTTTGTGATGTTTTTCTTAAGAATTGGCCCATTCTCACTTCTGATGAGAATATCAAGGGGATAGTAGGTTTTGAACCTAAGTTTTTTTTTAAACTAAATAATCCTTGAAATGTATGCTTTGTTACAAACAAGATAAGGCTACTGAGAATTTACCTGTTGGACCTGTAGGTAAATATAGTTGTGGCACATGCAATTTGTGTTCTTATATAGACAGCAGTGGCTGTTTTGTGCATCCAGGCACTGGTAGAGAATATGGATTCAATCTTTGTGGTAATTGCAACACTCATAAAATAGTTTACTTAGGCAAGTCTTTTTATAGGGTCTATGTCAATTCTTGGAATGTTTAAAATGTCGAATGTTACACGGTCAAGACCAAATGTTTGACATTTCAAGTATTTGAAGACTGACTTTTAATGGCGCCGTATGGTGCAGAATGGGAGAATTTCCCCTTTCTGCACTGAAGTGCGGTCTCAGAGTTGGTATATTTAAGTAGGGGTGGTGTGGGGGGTGCAGGGATGCTTGCTCCCCTGTTCGCACTGTTAAGGTGTGCTTTTCTTTTTTTTCTTTTTGTATTTTTTATTCGAACATCCAAATGTCGACCATATGGTCTTGACCATGTGGTATTCGACATTTTGGATGTTTGAGTATTAAACATAAACCCTTTTTATACAGGTATGACTGTTTGCTCATTTAGAGAGTATATGCATGAAGATTTATATAATATTTGAAGATGTGATAGCAGAAATTGCTTTATCCAGGCATATTCTAGCATCTGGAGTTGAATGCAATTCTGTTTTTATGGTAACACAAGTGCTAGTAAATAGTTTATGCATGGGTGATCTCAAGAATGAAACAGAAATGAGTCAGGTGAAATGGATAATTTCACTACAATCTGATAGGAAGTTTGGATTGAATGAAGCAGTATCACTGAAACCCCATTTGAGATCACGTGCACTCTTTAAGTGACGTGACTGGCTGTTTTAGACCTGCTTTCATGATTTCAAAAGATTTGATTTGTTGGTTTAAATTGTTCTGATATATTTAAAGGGATTTAAATAAAGCATATTTTAAATATTTTAATGATTTGAAGAAGCATTTATTGACATGAAAGCACTAATCTGAATAAAAGTTTATACTCCTTTGGTGGTGTCTGTGCTCTTTCGTTCACTGGATTTTGTGATTATTTGGTTTTGTGGTAAAAGCACTTTGTCCAGACTGGTTATATTTTTATTGTGAAAAGTTGGAAATAAGTTTTTTTTTTGTCAAAGAAATCTAGAATATAATCAGACCCTATAGACATATTATTTTTAATCTTTTGAATGAATTCTTAATGTATATTTTTGTTATAGCGGGACAGTTTTTACTTACTATCATACTGATCATTACGCTGTCTATATTTCCATAGTCTGCTCATTACTACTGCAGTAATTTTTAAATGCCTCAGTTATTATTTGTAGATCAGTAATAACATCATTATTCATTTCTAGTACAGAGATTGGGTTTCTGACCTTTCTAAATGAATTTATGTAACTGTAACAAGCCTCACTGTTGTTCATAGTATATAGTTTAGGGTCAAACTATATTGTTTCAGATTTTAACATACTTTATAATTACTTTATTTTATTTAATTTAGCTTGATTGTTGTTTAGTATCTTTTATACAGTTAATTGCAATACTTCTTTATTCTATATGTTTTCATTACCTTCCATTTCCAGCATTTAGTAATCTCAAATTTATAGAATTACTAATAGCTGATTCAACAACAGCATCTATGACTTATTTCTGTATTTAATGTAGAACAGTATACTAATAATCATTATTCTTCACTTTACTTGAAGTTTTCAACTCACTGTTAGAGATTTCATTATTGATTTTTAGTCTAGTAATCCAACATTGAATCTTGGTTGAAACATCCACTTCTTTCTCAAGGCAAAAAGTATGAAATCATGATCAGATTTACTATGGGTTCCCAAACCACAAATTCACTTGTTTTATTTGGAGCATTGGTAGCTACTAAGTCTAGGGTATTGTTTTCCCTTGTATTTTCATTTACACTTAGTTTAAATCACAAAAAAAAAAAAAAAAAAAAAAAATAGGCCAGCTTCATTAAGGTTACTCCAAAGTGTACACTGCATGCACAGTTTGTCAACATTTTTTTGAATTTGCAAACATCCCTACCACAATGCCTGTATTGTCTATTCACTCAGAAAAGTTAAACTAATTATGCACATAGTGTACACTTTGTGGTAACCTTTATGATTCAGGCGTATCATAGACGTACTTAGCAAAAACATTGTTTGTACTACATTCTTCCCAGTTTATACTTGGATAATTAGAATCTCTCATTAACACAGTATTCTTATGCTCAAATTTCATGTTTAACAAATCAAGGAATTCTTTATGAGAATTGCTATCCATTCATGCTATCAATTTTTGATAACTTCACAAATCTTATTGGTTCAGAAAACACTATTATAGCAACAGCTGGAATTTCTCTGATGGTATCTATGAAAACTAAAACTGATGGGATGGATTTATGAATCAAAAACAAGACTCCACCTCCCCTAGATTTTAGTTTGTTGCATGTGTAGCAATTATAAATTGGAAAACAAATAAGCAGTGATGGGCAGTATCTACTATAGCTACAATTGTGAGCTTCTCTTGGGATATTAATAAATTTAACTTGTTATATCTGCTACCCAAGCATTGTGCATTACAAAAAGAACATCTCAAAAAGTAATCAGATTTTTTCCTTTGTCTGCGTCTCATGATACCCTAAAAAGGGTGCGATGTAATCAATAATTTTACCTAATAAATAATCAAGTTGAATGCAACCCATCCAGACAATTTGTGTAATGCCAGAGTGAATGATTAGATTTAAAAAGGAAATGTGTAGAGTGTAGGGAAAATGTTTCTATCATTTTTCTTTTAAATTTATGTATGTATACTTGTGACACTGTTTTAGCTGTGATTTAATAAAAATGTTTATTAAAAAGGATCATATATAGCTTTAATGCAGATATTTTGGAAGCGGGAGGCTTGGGGAACTATGATGAGATTTCACAATACTGAAATGGCAAAGGGGTTTGAACAGTTTGGTCTAGTAGGGATGTAGAGTAAATGTGGGTATATAGATGGTAAAGATGCTGGATTATAAGAGGTGTTGTGCTTAGCACAAAATGTTATTGTAGTAAGGAGGAAAAAGTAGACAGTTGCATGTATGATGTACATGTGGATAGGGGAAATTTGGAATAGAATTTATGATAGAGACGTGGAGGAAATGTGTCTTTTGCTTGGTAGAAATAGAAGTAGGGGGCAGATAAAGCAAGGAGTTGATGGGTGAGTTAAAGGCTGGGGTAGGGTGTGTGTAAATTAATTTTAGGATAATGGAGGAAGAGATCACAGATGACTATGATGACAATGTTTTCATGAGATGAGCTAACAAGTCACTGAGTGAGAATCAGGAAACTAGATGGCTGATAAGATTAATAAGGAAATGGAGGATGACTGGTAGGGAGAGAGGAACAGTGGAGGGACAGGAGATGAAGGAAATGTGGTGGTTTCAGACTGAGGAAAGAAAAGTGAAGGGGAAGCCAACCACAGGGGAGAAAAGTAAATCTGGACTACTTCGAACAGTACTTGCTAACACAGGCCATAGAGAAATATATATTCCTTAATAAACAATAAATTCTAAACAATTGTTTTCATTTATTCTTCCAGCTATAACTGAAAACTTATCCTGAATTCAGTGGCTGAAAACATTAAAAAGATATTGTGAGAATTTAATAAAGCATACATGGTCTTTTTTACCATGTAGGCATTGTGCCATGCTGTTTACATGAAATTAAACAGGTTTTCAATTCAATAAGCACTGCTGGGTGGCACTCATGCAAGCACCAACACAGGAAGTTCCATGGTATGCAAATCACCTCATACGCTGGTGAATCTCATGCAAATAAGGCAGGTAGAGTGATCCAGCAAGCAGGTTGGCAGCTCTGCAGACCCCTTGTCAGTGTCCATAGTGTACACTGAAAAATTCCATGTACAGGAATGTAGACAGACAAAAGGGGCTATAAAAATGTAGAAAGATGGACAGAAATGGCATACCACACACATATATGAGTGAAACTATCATCTATGTATCTCAAAAGTTACAGAAAATATATTAAAATAGCATATTTTTTAATAGTCTTGGTATGTTTGTGAGGTATGCCGCAGTGCGCAAACTTGCCTTATAAAAATAAAAAAAAGTGGAAAAAAACAAAATTAATATTATATAACAGAAATGTACTACAGACCCTGCATAGAGTATCTACAGTGGTATATTGGTGCTATTGCTAACATAGCAGGGCTTTGAAATGTGTGGTTTCCAGGTTGTGAGCACTGATCCTTATGCAAATAAGGTGGAGTTACTGAATAGCATAATGGGGTAATCGTATCCGTATAACCCCTCTGTGTAGGCAGACGACCATGTTGGTGTCCACACAGGAGGTCACTGACATTAGGAGAGGGTGTGTCTAATAATTTCTAAGCTGATTCAAACTTAGCTGTACCTGTTTGTGCAGCACACCTCCATGCTGAGCATGGGTACCTGGGGGTGTGTGCACTGACTTCTAAGCTTAGTTTAGCTAAGGGGAGCATGTTTCCATGTGTTTGCATGGCACGCCACCATGCTGAATGTGGAAGTCTGGGGGGGGGGGGTGTCCACTAAGTGCTAAGCTTTGTTTACCTATGAGGCATGCATTTGCATGGCACACCATACTGTTGAGAGTATCTAAAAGGCAATGATATATTAATTAGTTTTGACCCTTGTTTAACTTAAACTAGGGCCATTAAATGATGTTAATGACATACTAGGCAGGTGGAATAAATCATAGGTAGCCAATCATGCAGTCAGCATCTACAATACAACACTATAAAGTAAGCATACACCCTACAATCTGATTTTTCTCCATTCTCTGGACCACTGGAGTATAGACTTGGGAATTTTAATTGAAAGAATGCTAGGGGCTGCTGCAGATCTGCTACATCTGTATGTGCTAGATGATGAAGTCAATGCTGCTGCTGGCAATAAACTTAGGCAGAGAAGCTGAAGAGTGTGCAGGCCCAGGGTAACCTTCCAGGAGCTACATGAGATGGAGATTGTAGAGCACTGCAGGGTGGACAGGGACATACTACAAGAACTCACTGAGCTCTGCCATCCTCCACTCAGACCCTTAGCCAACAGAGGGGAATCCATTCCAATTGAAACAAAGGTATGTGTAGCCCTTTAAATAATAGCCATAGGTACCTTCCAAAGACCAACTGAGAGTATGATGGGGGTCTCACAAGCATCAGCATCCAGGGTATTTCACCGGTTTCTGGATGCCATGCTACCACATGCCAGTGAGCACATTTATTTTCACTTCACCCCTGAGGTGAGGGCCAGCAATAGGCAACATTTCTACCATGTAGCACACTGTCCTGAGGTACTGGGTGCCATAGATTACACATAGTACACATCAAGGCACCATTCATTAAAGAGGGTAGAATCTAGGTCAACCACAAGGGGGTACCACTCCATCAACTGCCAGGTTGTGTGCAATCCCCAAGACATTATCATGAATGTGTGTGCTGGCAGCCCTGGCAGTTATCATGACTCCCATATCTGGTATGCATCACAGCTGTAACAGATGTTTGCTAGGGAGGTCATATCACATGGCCATTTACTGGGGGATGCTGGCTATGCACTGGAATCATGGATGATGACATCCATCAGAAATGCACACACATCCATGGAAGATTACCATAGTGAGACACATGCACAAACTAGGAACATCATAGAGCATGTATTTATCTTCAATGCAGTGTGGCTGTATGTACTCTGTACTAGTATTAATTACTGATATTTTACTCTATTGTAATTGTATTTTACTCTATATTGTGTATTGCTTTTCTTGTATGCTTTGGTAATATATGTGGAACTTTTCTCCCCAGGCCTCTACTGAAAATGGGCTCACCTAGGCCCAGTGGACCTTCCTGGTAAACAAATGCAATAACTAACTAACTAACTGACTAACTAACTAACTAACTAACTTACTTACTAACTAAATAAACAAATAAATGTGTTTGGCCTGCTAAAGTCACAGTTCCAGTTCTTCGTTATAGCGGGTGGAGCCCTGCAGTATTCTCCAGCCACATGTGCACATATATTCACAGTATGTGCCATACTACACAATATGATCCTGCAGAAGCAGCTGCAAAAGGATCAGCAAAGGGAAGGGATACACAGCCCTCCCACTAGTGCCTTGGTCACCACAGCCGTAGTCACAGGAGTACTCAGAGGAGGAGCACCCTGATGATGTACCTGTAGGCAGATGTAGGTGTGCCCAGTATGCCCTGGCATTGGCTAAGAGACAATGCATAGCACATTTACTGACAACCTAGGGCCCTAGGGACTGAACCCTTACTCCTACTCACATATTTATATTAAAATAGCTGATGTCAGGCAACCCACACAACCTGTACCTATACATGTATTTGCTGTGTACTGCTTGCATCACACAGAGTCAGCCCTGAACTATAGTTCATTAAACTGCTGCATTTGCAAAGTAAGTCTCTAACCTACACACTAATGTAAGGATTACTATAATATGGTATCACATATATGGATCTGCTGCTGTTATGTAAGGAAATATAGTGAGCTATTTGGACAGATGTAACATCCACATGGGACTACAGATACCCAGTCCAATAGTGTGTGTTCCTTAATATTCACTAGGCCTCATGATTGGAATATTCACAACATCAGGCAAGGGAGATGTTAAACAGTTGGCTCACATGATATTTGAACTAATGTCTACCCCAGCTGATCATGTACTGTTGTTCCCCCACCACCAACACAGCCATGTACCCATATAACTGCTTTAACAGAAAATCAGCTATAGTATATTAGTGGACTAGGCAATCTCAGGGCTGTAACATAGATATTGCTCACACATTGAATTTCTCTCCTTATGCAGGATAACAGTGTACATATTTATGCTGTTGATTGTGTGATGAATGACTCCTCTCTGTCTGGCTTCCTGTGTGGCCCAGTGGACTTGGGAAGCTAGCATGGGTGATGGTGTTGATGGCTCTAATCTGGAATTACTCACGTCTTTTTCATGTTGGTATTACTATGTT
Source organism: Protopterus annectens (assembly GCF_019279795.1). NCBI lineage: Eukaryota > Metazoa > Chordata > Ceratodontiformes > Protopteridae > Protopterus > Protopterus annectens. The sequence goes on from NC_056740.1 coordinate 135,582,464, forward strand.
GGTGTTTTCATAGACTGTCATACCTCTCAACCTCTTAGAGCAAGAAATCTGGACAAAGCCAGAAAGATTGGCGAGGACAAAGGCCCAAACATAGGGACAAACTTTAAATATTGTTCCTATAAACCTATAAAGTGCCTGAAATATAAGGTGTTGCATTATTACATATTTTCTGAAGGATATGAAGTCTGAAATACATATGTTTGTCTTTATTTAGTATAATTTAGTGACATCAATATTCAATAATTCTCAGGAAAACCACAAATGTATGAGGTACAGACCAAATATATTAGGCAAAATTCTGGACATTCTGTGAAAATCAGGACAATTAAGAGGTAGGCAGATTGTCAGTCTGTGTGTTGTGTAACATTATCAACCTCAGTCACATATTAAGTACAGCAAACAGCTGGGGAATGGCGTAGACCTTTTGAGTGAAGTGCAGTACTTCAGAAACAGGGGCAGATGTTAATGTCTGTAATATGCAAAATCCCAGACTGGAGTACAAGTAGGTGTGGCCTGGAGTCACTGCCCGTACACATTTAAAATGAGCACAATTCTGTTGCCCCTTCATCAAGATGAACTATTACGTATAAATCAAAAACAAACAAAAAATATTTCCAACAACCAGGTACCTGTGTCCAAATACACACAAAGTCCAAGTAGCAAGAATAAGCAGACAGACCCAGGCAAGACTCTTCTCTCCAATGTAAAACTCAGGTTTATTCACAGTACAAGCTTCACAAGTGCTTTCACAATATGTTCACAGTATACACAATAAAACATGTTATTAAAAATAAAAGTATATACAACACTCTTTAAATTTACTTAAACAAAGGTCTTGACCTGGTGTACAGAACCAGTTTCTATATATATAGAAAAAGGTTTGAAATCAGTTTTGAGTAGTTAGTCACATTTTGAGAGGCACTGAGCATTTCTTAGAGGATTTATATGAGTTTAATCTGTTTGTAACAATGGATGTACTTTCTTTGTTTACTGTTATCCCTAACAGCCAAGGGATAGCGAATACTGAATATTTTTTGAAAAGGTTTTCTGAATATCGAAATGATAAGGTCTCTTTAGTATGTAGACTTTTGGATATTGCGCTTGAACATAATGTTTTTGTGTATGGTGAAACAGGATTTAGACAATGAAATGGCATAGCTATGGGCACATCATGTGCCAATAGCTATGCCAATGCTGTTATGGTGGCATGAGAAATGGACACCTTCTTGATGGACCTTATGGTACACAGGCCCTGTTTTTCAGGAGATTTGTAGATGATCTTTTTATAGCATGACATAAGGGTGATTTTGGCTTTTCTCAGTTTGAAAAGTACCTTAATGAAAGTACAGATTTCTTTAAGTTTACTTCAAAATGCTGTAATTTGGAAGTTAACTTTTTGGATGTAACAGTTAAGAAGGATGTAAATGGGAAAGTTTATATTACATTATATAGGAAGAGTTGTCATGTGAATCGTTTGTTACAAAAAAATAGTATGCATCCATCTTATATGTTTAGAAATGTAGTATGTAACCACGTTTTCAGAGCCTCTAGGTTAAATGCTAGGGAAGTTTACTTTCTACAACAAGTAGAGACAGTGACTAAAGAACTGAGAGAAAGGGGCTATAATGAAGGAATGATTTGAACTAATGTAGTAGATATTGTGAACATGAACGACACTAGAACTAAACCCTATTATACAAATGAAGAAAGACAGAAGTCCAAGGATGGAATGAGGCAGGGTAGGAATAAGTTGAAGGTACCCTTAAGTTATACCAGTGATGTTGATAAATATATGGATATTATTTGAAGGCACTGGAATATCTTGACTACTGTTAAAGAAATAGCTACAGTGATAGAAAATGTGCCTAAGTTCCTATTTAGGAACAAGAAATCCTTGAAAAGGAGATTGTGTTATCCTAAGGGCAGGCATTATTAACATGAGTCCACAGGGACTTTACCTTGTGGTAAATGCTCTTTTTGTAATGAGATAGATACTAGTTCAGAATTTGACCATCCTAATCAAAAGAAGTACAAGTTTAAATTTAGTGCCACATGGGAAACTAAACATATAGTTTATCTTGCTCATTGTTTAAGCTGTAGGAAATTTTATATTAGGAAGACTGATAGATGTTTCAAAGATAGGATTCGTGAACATCTGTACCATATTAGTAAAAGGAACAAAGTTAGTGCCTTAGCCAAACATGTTATTAGTACAGATCCATCGCATGTTTTAAGTTTATGGTAATAGGCAGGATTTACCCAAGTGTAAGAGCAGGTGATATACATAATCACACTGAGGAGTTAGAAGCAACTTGGAAAGTTAGATTCAGGGGGGATGCAGGACATTGCCTGAATGACTATGTCCCCCTAAGACCTAAACTTAACTCAAGACCTTTGTTTAGATAATTTAAAGAGTGTTTTATATATTTTTATTTTTAATAAAATGTTTTATTGTCTTGGAATTGTTCTGATGTAATGTCAGTGTCATGTGATGAATAATTAGTAAAGTCATGTGATTTGTAAATAGGTGTATAAAAGGAAGGGGTATTTTTATGTCATTTTAAGCACCTGATGAAGCTGATTGTGAAAGCGCTTGTGCAGTTTGTCCTGTGAATAAACCAAAGTTTTAAACTGGAGAGAAGAGCCTTGCCTGGGTCTGTCTGCTTATACTTGTTACATATAAATGTAGATACATACAGACATATACATATTCATATCCATCTGTCACTATCTCTCTCTCACATGCATAGTACATCTATTGCTGTGTAGTGTCAAATATATATATACTGATATATATAGCTATGTATATTAAAATGATACATAGACTCTCCCCATATATCTACATAACACTTATGCATAGCATACACACACACATACACACACACACACACACACACACACACACACACACACACACACACACACACACACACACACAGCTACATTTATATATACATCCCTGTTATATACAGAAATATGTGTGCATATATCTGTATTATTTTACATACCCTAATAACGGCAAGTAAATCAGCACACAGGAAGTAAATAGTGTGGAAATAAATAGCCAGGGACTTGTTATGGCTAGGCTTGTATAGGCCCTAGGGCCGATAGCCTAGTACCAACCTATGAACCTATGAACTGCAAGCAGCCACATATGCTCATACTTGTAACTGTACACACATAGCTAAGATAAAAACAGTCAATGCACTGCAGATAACTGTATGAAGCTATTTCACTCTGCAGGCCACAGATGCTGTTCAACACAAGCCTAGTTTGCGTAATGTACAGGTACTGTGCCTGCAATCACATATTCAACAATGTTAACCTGTGGCGCATGCGATAAGTACTATGATCTATAGTGTATAAGGCTAGATAAATAGGGGGTCTAATCTCACTCTAGACCACTTGGTGTGTGTGTGTGTGTGTGTGTGTGTGTGTGTGTGTGTGTGTGTGTGTGTGTGTGTGTGTGTGTGTGTGTGTGTGTGTGTGTGTGTGTGTGTGTGTGTGTGTGTGTGTGTGTATCCCCCTGCAAAATAATGGACATGTCTCGTCTCATGGGCTATCCACCTGCAATGGTTATGCACTTTTTGGACCTATAACTTGCTGCTGGCTTCCAAACTGCCCTCTTCTACAAGGCCTGATGATGTCAGCATCTTAAGACTACCAGTTGACAGTGTAGTATCAGACTTAAGCTGTGGTGCTCTGATCTATAGTGTATAAGACTAGATAGGTAGGGATTTTAATCTCACTGCAGATCACTTGGTGTGTGTGTATATATCCATATGGCATAAGTTTGGTAACTTAGACATAGTTAGGGTTTTGCAGTGTTTTATTTGTAGAGGATGATGTGGCCTCCCAAAGGACTGACCACAATAAGGCCTGCTTATGTCATCAAGCGTAATATGTCCTAAATTGATAGTACTAGCAGACATGAGGTGTGTTGCGTGCAACACATACTGTGATCTGTAGTATGTACCATTACATAGGTAAGTGTTCACATCTACATACATCAAACTTGCACTATGTGTGTGCGTTGGCATGTCTTGTACGCAGTGATTGGAAGTGGTGCTAGCCTCAATGTAGCCATGTTTGTTGTGAGCCTGTCAGAGATTTTTACATCATGTTATGGAACCATAGGACATTTAAACTGAGCTAGAATAATGGCCATACAGTACTCATGATCATAGACATCATCATACCCATAGTTACAGGATCAGCACATATTGCCCTAGTCCAAGAGAGATGCAGGCAGATGCCCTGTGTTGAGATGATGGTTACCCATCTAATCAGACAGATGGCATGTGCTGAGGTGCACTGACATGCTCTGTGTGCCATTAGGTAGGATTCTGTTCCAAGGGTATGTTTCAGTCTGCCAGACAAATCTCTCCCACAAGCATGTAGTACTAACATCACATACTAGGATAATGTCCTTACAGTGAGTCATCCATCTACTAATCTTCCTACAGGTAGGCAGCATATCCAATCAAGCAGGGTCACATATTTCCCTGTATGCAAAGCACAGATCACCTCTGGGTAGTCTATATGCCACAGGCAACAATGGCACTCATTACAGAGGATCCCCATTGAACACATACTGAAGATGTGAATTGTCTTTGTGAGGGACCATACTCTTGTGTGTAATTGCCAGTACTGCTTCAAAAGGTACAGCAACAAATGGCCATTGCACTCAGATATTGGAATGATGAGGAAAGTGTATGTGGAGTTTATGAGTATGTCACTTACTTGTGACTGTGGCCTCAGCTATGCCATATGTTCCCTGTCATACCACTGTAGAGACATGGTGATCTGAGGCACATTAGGTGTAAACCTATGTGGCCAGGTCTGTGTGCCCATTTATTTTATCTCTGAGTATGTACAGCACATGTTGTGATTGATGTGCTACTTATCAGGTACATATGTCTACCTGATGGAAATGATTCTACATATATATATATTTGCTTATGGTTTATGGCCATTAGTATGTCAACAGGCATCTGTTCACAATACCCTCTTGCAGGATAGTGACATACCACTGAGAATCTATGAGTGCTTACAATTTGCAAGCATCAGCTAACATTGTTAGCCACAGTCATTCAATAGTCATGTGTATTATGGTTACATGGATTCCAAGCAATAGAGGACCCAGAACTGTGTCCTGCTGATCACTGCTGCTGACAGATCAGCTTATGGAGGTGGATGTCCCTATGTTGAGTATGTGTGCCATCAATGGGCCACTTAGTAACCCCTACAATGACAGGATCATGGATGCCTAAGTAGGTGCTTTGTAAATGTTGCCTGAGCAGGAATATAGTCAGACAGCTTGGCTCAGTCTGGGGGTTGTACATCCTGATGTACCCTCACCCAGGCCCTTGGTGACTGCTTCAGAAATGTCCACCACATGTAACAGTCATGTTTCCCTTGTAACACATCCAAACTGTGTACAGTCAACTGTGTGTAGATCACACATATGTGTGCTGACCAGCTTCATGATGACTGCCCATATGGGCACACAGATATGTAGACAAAGAGGTCAATAGTTATGTTGGTCAGTGGATACACCACCTCTATGCAAATGTAGAATAGTTGCCATTGTCCACTCAGCTGGTGTGCAGCCAGTGGTGTCACTATGATTGCAGGGGTTTCCCAATGGTGTTAGTAATCCTTGTGATATCACATGTGGGATGTAGCCTGGAATGTTAGCAAGTGCAATACATGCTGTGTAAAGTCCATTGAGAGACCGGTTACAAACTACTCTGTAAACATAAGAGTTATGGGACTTGTTGTAGGGATGTCATGTCTCTCATGTGGTGGGGAAAAAGGAGTGTAGTTGATGCAGACAGTGTGGGAATACAGATTAGGTATGAGTACAGACCCATCATATGTAGCATCATAACGTCTGAGGTCAACAGCATTCTGGGCTTGTCCTTTGAAGTTACACACGTAACAACTCTGTGCATTGTCATTCTACTTTGTCTGGGTGGCTAATGTTGTCGCTTACTTTGTCTACACAACATCACAACAACACTATGTGCTTTGTTTAGCTGAGGAGGTTGTGCCTGCATGCTGGGGGGGCACCCTCACCCCAACTGTCACACAGCAATGTCCACCTGTTATTGCACAACCCGCTATTAGCAGGTGTCTACCAGTCAGGTTTAGTGAGCCATGAAGAGCCTGTGTCCCTCCTGTCCTGTACTGCTGAGTTCATGCAGTTGTAATACTGCTGACATAATTCATGGATGTAGAGCTTTGCATACCTGCTTGTCCCATCTGCAAGGGGATGTGCAGTCATGCTATGTCAACCATCCCACAGGAGATCGTAAATGGCTTTCTTGACACATATGTCTGTATTGCTTGCAAGGGGAGGCATGTGCTGGTAGCTCCAAAGAACATGATCTGTAGCCAGATCCCACCAGGTAGGACCTCAAATTGAGGGGGCTGCAGTGGTCACCCTTACTAGTAAATACATGATGCAATACATTGGTTCCCAGTGTGGGGATGTCTTGGGACTGCTCCAGGGCATTGTAGATAAGGACCTGGTCCATCCAGTGGGCAAGTGAGCCACAGCATGACTAAGCAACACAGTGTCCACATATTAAACTTCCCTAATGTTGTTTGTCTGTGCTCTGTATAGACACCTTGCATGACTGTCTTCTTGCAACATGCTGGCAGTAACTGCAATACTTACTTGCACAGAAGACAACTAGAATGCAGTGCAAAGCAGTGTCCCCATATCTCTGGGTCCTGTCACCTGAAATGCCATGACAGGGGTTAGCATGGATACAAGCACTGCCATTGTCATGTACCTATTGACACTGGACCAAACACTGTTACCCTTGCTGAAGGCCAGATCATGCATACTGACTGTAACTGGCAAAGCCCATTGACTGTTAACACTATGCAATGGATGTCAGACATAAGTAAGTCTCACTCCACCAACCATGGCCTGATAATGTGTATGACAATATTAGGCCAGCAGGCCATGCTGGAAACTGTGCACATCATGTACAGAGTGTTATGTCAGCTGGTGGATAGGCAAGTGTCTGACCGTCATACTCAGGGAGCATAGCATTGGGAAACTTAAGCTGCAATGATGCCAGTCACCAGTGCAGCTCATTATTAGTGTACTCTTTCTACCTATTCCCTCTCTGCAATCACAGCCACTGTCACTGACCTCTGACAGAGTACCTTATTAGGTGAGTGCATATTAGGAGCTGTCACAAAATCCCACACAGAACCAACAGTTATCCAAGATGGCCTAAGACACAGTCTGTTGTTGTCTGAGCCACTGACAAATACTAAATGCCAATGACTGCACTACACTATCCTGTGGGGATTAATCTACCCCTACAAAATATTGTAGTGTCCACACACCGCATACAGTTGAACCATTACACATGGAGTTATGGACACAGAGATTCATGTAGCCTTCAACTCTCACTGGTAGGAAAGATGTGGGGATGTAGTCACTGTTGTACAATTAATACCAACAGGCTTGGGATGTAAATCTCAGACTGTCACTGATGTACTGAATGTGTGGCAGTCATCACACTTATCATTGTGTGCAATGGCACCCTTGCCATGTCACTATACAGGCATATCATATAACCGTATCAGCCACACAGGTTCTATGGTACACCAATACACAATGTAGATAACATGCCTTGTGGAGTCCATGTCATGACCGTACATGTGTAGTCTGTCTCCTAAATGCTTTGGAAGCGATGTGTATGGCTCCATACAGGGAGGTATCAGTTCCCACTGTGTACTTCCCACATATCCATGACAGGATTAACACTTGCCTCACCTGTTCTACATACTGGCAACATCAGTGTGGTATGCATAGTACATGCTGGTGAGACAGGTTGTAACACAGGCAGTACACCCTACACGAAACAGGCTTCCCATGCATGTAAAACACACATCTGTTGTGACACACATCATGTGCAGGTTACACATTGGTATTCAGAACATGACTATCATAATGTGTTGGGCAGCTGTTGGTACTGGACACAAGATATATGTAGATGGGTCATCTCCATCACCAGAGTTGTAGATATGTTAGTTCCCAAAACCCTGGTGACACTTATCAAGGGTAGCAGACCTTCTCACAGATTAGGAATGCATGAGTATGCTGAATGCCACCATTGTCCTTGTTAGCCTGTTATACACATATGACCTATGGAGGCATACACTTATAGTGCTATACCTTGCTGAAGACATATTTCTGTTGTGCTGACATGCCATCCTGTGCTGCTTTGTTTCCACTGTGTATCCATAGATTATCCCAACACACTCCTGTAACAGAAACATATACAGGCCCATGAAAAACCTGTCATTGTGTAACTATACAGCTAATACAACATCATACAACATAAGGTACACAAACATATGTGGCATACTCATGACAAATGCCAGCATACAGTATCTGTCGGTAACCACTACAAGTGGCATGACAAACCAACATTGCATTACACAAGACTAATATAGTCACCCTGTGCATCAGACACATAGCTTCATTTCCCTGCATTGATAGCGAGTGTGACAGGGATGTGGCACAGGTATCATCACTTGCACATGGTGTTGTGCTGGGGGGTGCAGGTGGCCTAGGCTGGCCAAAAATGATTGAAAGCATGTGTGTGAGTCAGGAAGGGGAGCATGTAACACGGACTATGGAGACAGGCCATGTGTGCCTGTAGGTGACCTGCATTTGACAGTGGTGTGTGAGTGCATGCATGTACACAGTCAAGCTCATTGCTAGCCCTACACATGTGTATGTTGGACAGCTTTGGACCATGCTTGGTAGAGTTGACAGTTCACTGTCTCTGGCCCCAAACACGGGAACTGGCTCTGTCAGGAGTTGCACTTTCACCTCCGTACCCAAGGTCAGAAGTGGTGCTAGTACCTATCAGTGACTCCTGTCTGCTGGGACCATGTCCCCCACAGGAATGCCCAGGACCATGAGCCCATGGCCTGCCACATTGTGGAACACATTCTACTCTGTAGCACTGGATGTACTGCCACTATGGGACCATGAGTGTCCACAGCTACATGGACTCTCAGCAGATGGGGTTGCTGACCTACATCCATGGATCTGACACTCAATTCCAACCAAACGTTCTAGCACAGACAATATTCGGTCCAAGACAGACACTGTCTCAGCCCACCATCTGTCCACTATATCAGTGAACTGATCCAGGGTGTCCCCAATGCAGTGGAGGCAGTCATGGATGTCAGACTGTGCTGCATCCATGACCCTAAGCATATGTCTGATGTTCCATTTGGAATATGACTGTACCTCCATGACAGCCCAAAACATGTGCCTAGTGACCCGTGATGTAATAATTGGAATAGGTGGTAGATGGACAGCAGACCTCCTACAAGCACCCCTGTCAATCCACCTGTGTGGGGCCTTGCCAGTTCTCTGGCTATAGCCAGTGTCGACAACTCACTGGAGCTATAGTTGCCACACTTTCCTGTTCAATGTCCCCATCCTCTGACTGTCCAATATCTCTGGCCTCCTGGTACAGGGTATGTGTGGGCATACAGACTGTGTGCAGTGACAATGGGGGTAGAAGATGGATGTCTATCTCTGGGATAGATTCAGCCCCCATCACCCACACCTGTGCCTCACTCTGGCCACCATCATCATCAGAGTCCAAAGAGACACTGACATCAGGTTGTGTAGAGGAAAGACACCAACCTACACGGTCACCTGCAATAAGAAAGAAAAAAGCAGTATTGTGTAAGAAACGTCCTCCAAGACTCATGATAATGAAAACCCACAACTGGATTAGCGGTCAAACAACTTTCTTCTCCGCTTTCATCCAACAACACTTCTTTGGAACAAAATACAAATTTAACTTAAGACCTTTATAACAATCACTTGAAGTAAATCAAGTAAAACATGACCAGTAATATTTACCTTTTAATTAATCAGTATGACACTATACTTGAAGAAACAACACATAAAAACCCAGTACAACTATCTTAACAAATATATGGAAATACACATTTCAGAGCCTAATGTATTTACCTTCAACCTGTTGTTTTTTTAAAAGACATTTTAGATTCTTTGCCTCATTTAAACCAGGAGCCTTATCTGCTCTTAACTGTAACTGCCAAAGTCTATCTATTTGCTGAACTGCACTCCTATGACTACCCCCTCTAAGATCCTTAGGTACCTGTTCCAAAATGGAATTTAAAAACATCCTAAGCTGTTGACACACAAAATTATGTTTATATAGGGCATTATTCTGGCCCTTAACCATACTAGTATATAAATATTGCTTAACAATACAAGTGCCATGCTTGTCAGGAGCAGACCACAGCATTGGGCAATACCTGATAGACATGTGAAAAGTTGAGGGTGGGGTAATGTCAGTGCCACCACATGTTGCAGCACAAAAAGTGATATGTCCATTTATCACACATTTACAGTAGCTACTGTGTTACTTGTTGTATTGGTCACATTCTGAGTATGAGTGTAAAACTGACTTTAACTCCCCCCCCCCTCCAAGAACAAACACCTGACACCCACATAAAAGTATCTACAGCCTGATACACTGACTGCTACAATATTACAATGCTGATCACAGTAAGCTTACTTGCACGCTCCTCAGCTGTGGAAACTGTAGCACCACCTCCATGATATATGGTATGATGGATGTCTGGGAGCTGTTGTGTGTGCCTAGGTTCACCAGGAATTCCTCAGTGGCTGAGAGTGGTTGTTCCACTGCAGGCCCTTCACCAGTGACAGCACAATCTCTGGCTACATCTGCTGCCCTTTGTCATGCAGCATTTTTTATGTTGGTTTCCTGGTGTCAAACCTGCCCATATATCCTGCCCTGCTGGCTCATACCATTCACATCATGGACAAAGTCTGCCCACAATACAGCCCACGTACTCCCTTCTTTGCTTCTCCCTTGATAGTATGATGTGATGATGTTGCCTTAGTCCTTGCAATATAATTTCATTCTCCCCATCTGAGAAGGGTGCATGGCATCTATGGTCTATAATTCCTGAAAGACAACAAAAGGGAACACATTACAGGATCACATATGTTGATGTACATGATGTACAGATACAGCAAGGCAAAAATGGATGGCACTAAACACTGCTTGCTCACACATGTCATACTCTACAGTGTGCAAACAAAGTGTGTGGATACAACTAAGATAGTAGCATTAGTCAGGTATTCCTGTGTGTGCCATGTCAGCTACTGCTGTATTATCATACACCCAACACTCAGGTCTATTGTGTCCCTTATGGGCAACCCCTCAATAATATGTCATACAGACAACACTACACGAATAGCAGTGTGCTATTACAAACAGTATAAAGGGAAAGTCCAACAAGACCAGTGTACCACAATGACAAAAGACAATGCCACCTTAATCTCCTAGGTGCAAGACAGCAAGATATCACTGACATGTCATTATCATAAGTCTAAGACAGGTTTAATGCTGTAATCCCTATTCCCTGTAAGTCTATTCACCCATCTGCAACCTGTTGTACACAAAAACAGTTACATACCTGATGGAGTGCAGTACTTCTCTGTTGATATGTGGTGATAATATAGTTATCACAAAGGCATGCTCTGCTTGAGGAAAGTGTCATGCAGAATGGTTCCCCATAGCCAGCTGCTTGCCTTTTAAACATACTTCCCATCAGCAGGTGATTACATCTAAAACAATCTGTGGATCTGAAATGTTTATTGCAGCCAACACAGCTGATTTGCACTATCATCAGCCATTGATATGCAACCACTGTAGAATATATAAGGCCTTCATGTGGCTCAGGCCCCATTCTGATATGTTGAGCTGGACATTACTGGGCTGAGGAGACTACATCATCACAGAGGGTAGGTCTACAGCAGACACCTTTACATAGAGATGAGTGTGCTACAGGCTGCAGCTACTGCTGCAGGTAATAGGCAAGACAGAGAGTGTGAACACTTTGGAGGACAGCAAGCTGAAGGAGTAACTGTGTGAGCTGTGTCAGCCTTGTTGAAGAACCAGGCTCAGAGTCAGAGTGCCCTCTACATTCCAATGAAGGCAAGTGTTTAAGGTTAGTATGTTAGGCAACAGTATCAATACAGAGTTCTAGGCAACATGGTCGGTGTGTCTTTGAGCAAGATTGGATATATATGTATACACACGCACACACACACACACACACACACACATATATATATATATATATATATATATATATATATATATATATATATATATACATGGATATATAGATATATGTGAGTATGTCCACCATTTAGTCAAGTGCCAGGCCACATATTACAGTATTACAGTCTGGTAGTAATTTGCAGCATGTATGAAGGCAGTCCTTGTTACAAGCAGGGACTTCAAATGTGCATGTTCATTGTTCAGCTGTGGTAATATGCACTGTGACTCTGAAAGGACTGTGTGATGCACTCTGATATTAGAGGCCCTCTTTCACAGTATCTGAGTTGACATTCACTTTGATTGTATATTACTGCATGATGTGACAATTTAGGCATATATACATATGCTATAGGGGATACATGAAGTGTGACTTCAATCAGTTAAAAGCAGTTAATTCATTTGACATGCATTGTGTGGATAAAGAGTGCATGACACAGTCACTAATTGCTGGCTATACTGAAAATTCAGTGTTACACACCACTGGATTTGAACCCAGGACTGTGTGTGACAAAAATGTACTATTTATGAGGAATTTAAGATAGTGAGCTACTGAGTCACTGCTACAGCAGGTGTATTTGCAAGACATATGTGCACACCTACAGGCTGTGGCAATCATGTTCTACATCCATCAGTATGTGCAAGGTTTTATATGGATGTATTTCTGCACCAGGGACCAAGCTGCACATGTATTATGCCATTAATGCCTGAGCAGATGTCTTTCTACATGTTGCTGATAAAAAGGCATATTTACCTGCTATTAGAGACCTCACTTACATCCATCATTATGTATTTGGCTTTATAGTAGTGTACTATTGCACCAGAGTCTCAGGTACACTCCCATTTCTCCATTAAATTTTATTCAAGTTGGGGCAGCATGCAGCTCCACTGAAATGTGCTTAATGATTGTTACTGGCAATTACTATGTTTTTTAAAGCACCTGTTTTAAGTAAGAGTTGTATGGCATGTTAGGTTAATGAAATGGTCTGCAGATGCGATGGTCTTGGGTTTGAAAGCTGGGACAGGTGTTTATTTTGTAAATGTGTAATAGAACTTTAAGGATACATATAATGAATTTAGCTCTAGTTAGTTGAGCTTAGTGAAGTTGAGTGACGCTGCACTACTAGCAACATTGTGCTAAAAAATATAAAGAAAAGAAAAATGGGAGTTAGGAAAGTGGTGAAATGGGACACAAGCAGGGGGAAAAGCACAGTGGAAGGCAAGTAGAGGTATGCAGGAATGGTGTAGAGAACCATAGCTAGTAATTTCTTGTATAGCAAAAACTGTACACTTTGACAGAATTTGTACATGGATTTGAACTCTCACCCCCAGAGAGAGAGGTGAGGACAGCATAACAACTGCATTGTCAAGCCAATTGGACCAAATTACATGTGTTCAGTAGACACATGGGTAAAATGGAGAGCTATGTATGGGGCGATAATTTTTTTGGGACAGTTGCCCTTTTTTTATTAACGTGAGAGTGGAATGATGGAGAAGGGACATAAGTATGTGTGGGGAAGGTAAGTTGGGAGGGAAGGATGCATTTGCAGACAGACAAGACAGACAAGACAGCAGACAGGAGCAGTGTGTAACATATGAGGGTGAACACCTTGGATAGGGATGGTGTTGTGGAATCCAAGTCCCATGTGCCTCCACAAGGCAGCAGTGTGACTCACATCCCCACTCATGGGACTGTCCGTACTGCTCCTTCATTGCCCCAAGGTTGGCCGTGGTGTAGGCTGGGCACCAGAGTGAGGTTGCCCCACCAGGTCAGCCAGCATGCCCTCAATCCAGCGCAGGTGATGGACAAACCCACTGTAGACTATCCTGCACACCAAGACCAGAAGCTTAGTCTGAATGACAACTCCCCCTCTGCCACCTCTCCTATGTTAATATTAAATCATAATAATACATAACAATAACAAATAAATGAAGATAAGCAGTGAGGAGAGAGAGAGAGTGTGTGAAAACATTCCATTAGTGACATTGCACATTTTATCCCTGAAACCACTAATAATATACACTGTACAGGTATGTAGTGTCAGTTTTTGGTACAGTGACTACAATTCTTCTATTGCTGATGTAGCACGTACATACATTTCAAGTTGTTAGCATGGGTCAGTTTGGGCCAAGCAATGGCAAATGCAGGTACACAACTACATAGAACAGTTTTACATAATGTGGACTTATATGCTGTAACTATCAAAATGTTCTGTAAGTGGATTTGGTAGTATAATGCATTCCAGGTAGTCTTTCTTTGGTAATCCTGTGACAGACGGATTACACAGTTTTAATTACAGTATGAGGAATTGTGACACTTGAGAGGCATGTCTGTGTACAGTACATAAAGTAGACAGCCATCATGTTTTAGTTGCCGGGCATGGGAACAGAAACCAATAGCTGTGACTGCAGGGGACATCTGCAAATAATGTAGTAATTGACTGCAGCAACTTAGTACAGACATGCAAGGACTACATCCATACTGGAAGCAGACAGATTTATTTATGAATCAACAATGCTGGTGTACATTTTATTGGTACTGATTTTAAAATTCTGTGAAATCTAAACACAATATCTGATCATAACATGGGCTACCTCACTCATATACCTATTGTTCCCAGGGAGATTTGAAATGTGAGCATTATGTGACTGACACTGGGCTGGAGATAACCTTGAACCATACTATGGTTTGAGCAATACTAGTTACAGGACATTCTTTTTGCATTCTAAAACTATTACAGTGTTATAATTGACTGCAGTGACAGTAGAACACACATGCATGGACTACAACCATAATGCATATAGTAAAACAGCTTTATTTTACAATCAACAATGCTGGTCAACATTTTTTATTGGTATTGTTTTGAAATATCTGTGCAGTCTAAACACAATATCTGCCGATGGAATGAGTTACCTCACCCATATACCTTTATTACCTGGAGTAGGAGGAACAGAGAGCATTATGTGACCAATGTTAGCCTGGAGACAGCCTTGGACAGTACTATGAGTTAAGCAATACAGTTTGCAGGCCATTAGTTTTGCATTCTACAGCTATTACTTGTTACACTTGACTGCAGCAACCTTACCATAGAGAATCAATGCATACAGCTCAACTGCAATGGTTATGACAACACAATCCTGCTGTACATCATCTTGCTTACTGTTATTGGTATTGTTTATTGTTTATTGTTTATTGAACTACAGTTGTTATTGTTCATTTATTGCACTACAGCTCTAATTGCACATTTATTGCACTACAGTTGAACTTGCCCATTTGTGGCACTACAGTTTTTCTTGTATATACTTTATTGCAGTAAATGCTTTACTCTTTCTTGCTTATTGCACCACAGTTAGCATAATACATCTGTACTTGCCACAATCATGGTACAACCTGGCCAGGCACCCGGCATGGGACTCGACATTGCGAGCCCTCTCAGCCGCAGCTGTGGGGAAAAAATCACAACATTATGCATGCCAGTTTTGCAGACATTTAGCTTGCATTTTGGTAAGACAGTGGAAAGCATGCTTATATATTTGTGGAGCATTCCCATCTCTTGCTTCTTTGACCCAGGTGTCCAAGTTTCCCCCTATTTCTCCTTTTCAGGTCATTATAATGGTGGTGACACTGTTCATCTGTGCAGGGGATACCAGTTGCACTGGTGAGTTCCCTGGCCAACCAGCCCCAGTCCTCTACCTTATACTCCAAGCCCTGGAAACTACCCTGCATCGGCCTGGGTTCATGGTTCTTTACCAGGAGCCCAACCATGACCCTGGAATCCTGAATACCCCACTTCTGAGCCTGAAAGAGTCTGCACCTTCACCAGCACCATCTGCCATATGAACAGTCGATTGAACTCTAATGAATGGTGCAGAATGCCCACCTATTGCACTTAATATATACTGTTTTACCACAATTACACATCATTCAGCAACATCTAAAAAGCACTGCATCAGTTAACAGCAAGCAAACCAGCTAAGCAGAACTGAGCAGTGTGAAAACTCATAAAGCCATGTTTTTAGTGAAGCTTAGCACCACGCAAGCATTGGTAGCCATTAGCATGTTTATGCATGCAGTTCTTACCATGGTTGAGCAAAGCTTAGCAGAGAGCAGCAGTGCCAAATTTCACAATTTTGTTATTAAACTAAACAAAAATTGTACATTAAATTTAAATTACAGACATGTTCTGCCTGCTATGGATTCAAACCTAGGACCTACTAAACATAAGGGGGTAACTCTACCCATTTAACTACTTGGATATTATGAAAACCAGTATAACTTCACATATACTACTAGGCTAACTGTTAGCGTTGCTGAGCACTGTGCCACGCCACATAAACAAGCATAACCAAATATATAAATAAATAATTAATTGCATCCAGTTTCTATTTTTAGATGTCTTTCAGGTGTTGGCTATGTGTGTATAAGAGGTGCTCAGCTCTGCGGCGCTCCGCACCGTGCCATGCAAATGGCAATTACAAAAAAATTAAAACAGAAAAAAAAATAATTATGATATTTGATTACATCCAGTTTCTATTTTTAGATGTGCAGCTGTCTATATATGAGTGGCTTGGCATTGCTGTGATCCGTGCCGTGCCATGCAAACATGCAGGAAAAAAAAATATATAACTTAACACATTTAACACAATTCACAGCATTTCAACAGTGGAGGGGTGCATTGCAGGGAGCCTTATCCTATACATGGCATCCACAAACATGGGTAGCCTCTATACATCTCCCTACACTGATTTAATATCCCTGTTCCTATGCTCTCCCTTGTCACTGCACCATCATTAATATGCATGGCATGCTGCTGAGGGGGGACTGTGGCCACGTATATGGATACATTCCATGTAGGCTCTACATGGTTCATACATGGAATTTATTAAATCCTGGGGATTCTTTATTTAAATCAGAAAACAAAACATGTTATAAATAAACAACAAAATAAGCACCGAGCTGCAGAATACAATGAATGTACTTGCAGAAAAATAATTGTGCAACATTTCACAACAAGCAAAGCCACATATCAGGTTATTGTACATGTAAGAGAAGACCTCACTTATATATTTATAGATATAACTTTTGCAACAAATTTGACATTTGACATTTGCTGACCAGGTTAGTCCAACTGGGCAGTTGCCCTTTTTCAGCGTAGACCCAAGGAGAAAAGCTCCAATAGGTAGATAATAAAGTCTTACATATACAGTAAAACAGTGAAAACATACAGTTCCATAGAATACATAGTCAGAGAAACAATAATACCATACTTTGTAACAGTAAGGATAAACAGTATTCTAAAATACAAAGTCATGGTACAAATCCTTACAGGTGTAAGGCAATACTTTGTCAGAGAAACAATAATTCCATACCTTGTAACAGTCAGCATAAACAGTATTGTGAAATACACAGCCAAGGTACAATTTCTTACAATTGTAAGGCATCCGACATCAGGTATAAAGACAAAGTCAGACATATGGTTGCAGTGACAGCGAAGAGATACAATATAACAATACGCATGTGAAGTTGCATGCTGTACATAGATACATTAACGTATCTTACAGATGATACAGAAATAGAATGCAGCAACACTTTTGGCAAGAAGAGATTGAAGTAAATACTATTTTGTGGAACAAGTGGAGGAAGACAGAAAGGAGGGTTAGTTGAAATAAAGGGAAATGCTACAGAGGAGGGGTTAGTTGAGAATATAGAGGTAGATTAACTCGGATCAGTGCAGGAGCTAGTCCATGCATTTAGTAGATAGTCCTTTAATGTTTTTTTTTTTTTTTTTTGAAGCAGTATGCATTAGAAATTGATCTTATGTATAGGGCAGTTTATTCCAAGCAGTGGTGACTTAGTGGTTACAAAGAAGTTTACTAATGGATTTATTGGGTTTGTAGGTCTGCAGAAGGTGTTGGTTGGAGCTGAGTAGTTTAGAGTTAGGAACATAAGGAGTGATGAAAGCTGAGAGAGTGAGATAAGAGTTGGGTTGGTTTAAGACAGAATGAGTCAGGTGTACCTGATGCAGAAGGCATTGATGGCAAAATTCCTGAAAGTGAAGGTCTTTTAGAGAAAGGCAATAATGTGAGCAATAGGATAGATTGGTAGCTAATCTAACAACTTTATTATAGATAAGTTCTAGCTTGGTCAAAAGATTAGTTTGAAGGTTAGTGAGGATTGCGGCAGCACATAGTAGAGTGGGAAGCAGATAGGGCTATGCTAAAGAGAATTTATATTCATGTGTCAGGAAGTTTTTGTTTCTCTGGAGTAGGCCAAGTTTTTGGTGAGTCTTTTTAATGCAGTTATTGATGTGAAGGTCAAGTATGAGTTGATCGTCAATGATAATTCCTAATAGGTAAGTTTGGGTTCAACCTTGACAGATGTATTGTTTACTGAAGAGACTGTGAAGGTGGAGTTGAGGTATTGGAAAGACTTAGGAAGGAAGAGGAGGAGTTTAGTTTTATTTGGGTTGAGTAGGAGTTGGTTAAATGTTATCAATCTTTCAACAGAGTGGAGAGATTCCTGGGTAAGGTTGAGTAGGTGAGGTAGATTGTCAGAAGTGGAAATTATTGCATTAAAGAAGACTGTGGACAGGATTGATAGAGGCTGTTAGTGAAAATGTTGAATAATAGCCATCCAAAGAGGGAGCCTTGGGAAACCCCTGTTTGGACTGGGAGGAATAGGGAAGTTGCAGAGAGCCATTTGACAACTTGAAGTCTGTTTGAGAGGTAGCTATAGAACCAGCAGAAAGTGGACTTGGAGAGATTAAGGCTAGATAGTATGGACAGAATTAGGTTGTGGGAGACAGTATCAAAGGCTTTTGAGAGGTAAAGGAACAGACATGAGATTAGTTTATTGTTGTCACGAGATGTAGATATAGTATGAGTAAAACATATTAATGCTGTGGCTGTACTGTGGTTCAGGTGAAAGCTGTGTGTGGTGAGGAGATTGTCTTGAAGAAGATGAACAAGAAGCTGTTTATGAATACATTTCTCAAAAATCTTTGAAAGGGGAGATAGAAAAAGAAGTTATGTACCTACCATAACGTTCCATGTTAGTTGTCTTCTTCTCGCCTTCTTTCTTGCTGGTTGGGTTCGGAGCCGATCTTTGTCTCTGACTCGGCCATTTTCTAAAGCTCGAGAGCTATTTACTGGCTTGAGGCCTCCCTATATCCCACAATGCCTGGCGCTAGATCCCCAGATCTCGTTTGCCTCTTCAGCTACGAGGTTGCACTTTACTTGCTCAGGTCGTATTTAACTTTTTTGTGATACTTAGTTGTTAAAATTTAGTATATATTTAAAGCTTTTTTGGTAGTGTATTACTGTTAGATTAGTTTTAGTACCTGTGTTTTCTTCCTTTTTGGAAACTCGTTTTTACTTAGAGAGTTCCCCCATCTCACTTAAAGTAGCCGTTTTAATTAGAGCCTTCCCTTTTTTAAATCCTTTTTCCAGTAGGAAGTAGTGTTTAGCCTTTGTAGTTAAAGATAAATTTCTTGTTATTTTTCTAGTATTGTTACTCTCTTAAAATTTTTGTGTGAAGGTGTGGGACTAGTGTGTGTGTGTGTGTGTGTGTGTGTGTGTGTGTGTGTGTGTGTGTGTGTGTGTGTGTGTGTGTGTGTGAGTGTGTGTGTTGCTTTACACTAGTCTAGTATACTTCCGTTGGTATCCCTTTTTCTTGAGCATGTCAAAGGATACTAAGGTATCAGGGTTCAAGTGTGACTCATGCTGTCAGAAAATGTCTCTGACAGACAGTCACACTTCTTGTGTTTATTGTTTGGGCACCCTACACCTGCAGGACTCTTGCTCTGTATGTCATGCCTTTAGTCCGAAAGTCCTGCAGGAGCATAGGAACAAGGTGATTCTTAGAGGGTTACTAAAATCCGAGCGCCAAGCATTGTGGGATATAGGGAGGCCTCAAGCCAGTAAATAGCTCTCGAGCTTTAGAAAATGGCTGAGTCGGAGCCGAAGATCGGCTCCGAACCCAACCAGCAAGAATGAAGGCGAGAGAGACAACTTAACATTAAGAATAGGTCTGAAATTAGAAGGGTCAGTGCAGTTTCCTCCTTTATGAAGGGGAATAACGTAGAATTTCTTCCAGATATCAGGGACTTCATTCTCTTGAATCGATCTATTGGTTATTATGGAAATGGGATATGCAATAGATTTAGCTGCTGGTTTAAGGTAGAGAGGAGGTACGTTATCGGTGGAAGGGGAGTAAGGTTTGAGTTTACTGAGGAGTGATCTGATATAAGAAGTGGGGATGAGCTTAAGAGAAAAGGTGGTTGTATGGGAGGACTGGGGAGAGGTAGAAGGGTAGGTATTTGTGTCTTTCTTAGTTAATTTTTGAATATAGTCAGCAAAGAAGGTGTTAAGAACTGTGTCAGAGTCTAAGGGAGAGTTGTTAGGGGAGGGATTTGGTGCAGAGGGGTTACGTGGGTATAACAGCTTGTTGACAGTGTTCCAGAATTTCTTAGGATTCAAGTATCAAGGAATCAGACATTATACATGGCAGTTTGCTATGTATTATGTATTATTAAGGAAAATCTAACTTAATCTCCCTCAATCAAAATGGCATCTTGGGAGACACCCCTGAACTCTGATGGCAGACAATAGTTGTACAAATTCACAAATGGAGAAGTCATGTCAAACCCAACCATTTTAAGACCATCAGTGAAACAGATGGCTGTGAGACTCTACTTTGCGTGAAATGCTGTGATGGGAGAGGGGAAGAGACTGAAGGCTAACAGAATTCAAACATGTTTCATTATGCTGATTATGAATGTAAGAAAAATGCAGGACCTAATGCCTTCATTGTTATTTGACATCAGAAAAGTATATATTGCTTGTCTCTACTGTGTATAACGTGCAACTGATGAAGCTCTGACAAGGGCGAAAAGATTCATCTCTTGTTTTAACTTAATGAATCATGGTTAAAACAAGCAATTCCAGCTTGAATCCTGATTTCTTATTTCCAGTAAGAATGCAAATTTATCTTTGACATGGATCTTACGTAAGAAGTTCTGACAATGAT